>NC_092751.1:4463725-4731473 GCF_047496795.1 Chiloscyllium punctatum
TTACCAAAGTGAATCACCTCACACTTAGCTACATTGAACTCCATTTGCCACCTTTCTGCCCAGCTCTGCAGCTTCTCTATATCCCGCTGTAACCTGCCACATCCTTCCTCACTGTCTACAACTCCTCCGACTTTCGTATCATCCGCAAACTTGCTCACCCAACCTTCTAACCCTTCCTCCAGGTCATTTATCAAAATGACAAACAGCAATGATCCCAAAACAGATCCTTGCGGAACACCGCTAGTGACGGCACTCCAAGATGAACCTTTGCCATCAACTACTACCCTCTGTCTTCTTCCAGCCAGCCAATTCCTAATCCAAACCTCCACACCCTCAATGCCATATCTCTGTATTTTCTGCAGTAGCCTACCATGGGGGACCTTATCAAACGCCTTACTAAAATCCATATATACCACATCTACCGCTTTCCCCTCATCTACCTCCTTAGTCACCTTCTCAAAGAATTCAATAAGGTTTGTGAGGCACGACCTGCCCTTCACAAAACCATGCTGACTATCCTTGATCACATTATTCTTATCCAGATGTGCATAAATCCTATCCCTTACAATTCTCTCTAAGACTTTGCCCACAACAGAAGTGAGACTCACTGGCCTATAGTTACTAGGATTATCCCTACTCCCCTTCTTGAACAAGGGAACCACGTTTGCTATCCTCCAGTCCTCTGACACTACTCCTGTCGACAAAGAGGACACAAAAATCAAGGCCAATGGCTCTGCAATCTCCTCCCTTGCTTCCCAGAGAATCCTAGGATAAATGCCATCAGGCCCAGGGGACTGATCTATTTTCACCCTTGCAAGAATTTCCAACACCTCTTCTCTACATATCTCAAAGCCATCCATTCTACTTATTCCTGCCTCAGTATTCATATCGACAACAATGTCCTGTTCCTGAGTGAATACTGACGAAAAGTATTCATTCAGTGCCTCCCCAATCTCTTCAGCCTCCACACGCAACTTCCCATTACTATCCTTGATTGGACCTATTCCTACCCTCGTCATTCTTTTATTCCTAACATACCTATAGAAAGCCTTAGGGTTTTCCCTAATCCTACCAACTAAGGATCTTTCATGTCCCCTACTTGCTGCTCTTAGCTCTCTCTTCAGGTCCTTCCGGGCTACCTTATAACTCTCAATCGCCCCTATTGAACCTTCACGCCTCATCTTTACAAAGGCCGCCCTCTTCCATTTAACAAGGGATTCCAATTCCATATTAAACCACGGCTCCCTCACACGACCATTTCCTCCCTGCCTGATAGGTACGTACTTTTCAAGTACACTCAATAGTTGCTCCTTGAACAAGTTCCACACATGAATTACGCTCTTGCCTTGGAATCTACTTTTCCAATCCACACATCCTAAGTCATGACTCACCGCATCTTAATTTCCCTGCCCCCAGCTATAACTCTTGCCCTGTAGTACACACTTATCCCTCTCCATCACTCGAGTAAAAATCACCGAATTGTGGTCACTGTCCCCAAAGTGCTCACCTACATCTAGTTCTAATACCTGGCCTGGTTCGTTACCCAGAACCAAATCCAGTATGGCCTCACCTCTTGTTGGCTTATCTACATATTGTGTCAGGAAACTCTCCTGCACACATTGCAGAAACACTGACCCATCTAACGAACTTGAGCTATAGCTTTCCCAATCAATATCAGGAAAGTTAAAGTCCCCCATAACAACCACCCTATTACTGTCACTCTTCTCCTGAATCATCCTCGCAATCCTTTCTTCAACGATTCTAGGACTATTAGGAGGCCTGTAAAAGACTCCTAACAGGGTGACCTCACCTCTCCTATTCCTAACCTCAACCCAAACTACCTCAGATGGCAAATCTTCGTCCATCGTCCTTTCCACCGCTGTAATACTATCTTTGACAAGCAAAGCCACCACCCCCCTTTTACCCCCACCTCTGACCCTACTAAAACATTTAAACCCTGGAACCTGCAACAGCCAATCCTGTCCCTGATCTAGCCATGTCTCCGTAATAGCCACAACATCGAAGTCCCAGGTACCAACCCACGCTGCAAGTTCACCAACCTTATTTCGTATACTTCTGGCATTAAAGTATACACACTTCAAGCCACTCTTCTGTTTACAGGCACCGTCCTTTAAGATTGATGCCATATTCCTAACCTCCCTACACTCCAGGTCCTGCACCCTAAAGCTACAGTCTGGGTTCCCATGCCCCTGCAGAGTTAGTTTAAATCCCCCCCCCCCAAGAGCACTAGCAAACCTCCCCCCAAGGATACTGGTGCCCCTCAGGTTCAGGTGCAGACCATCCTGTTTATAGAGGTCCCACCTTCCCCAGAAAGAACCCCAGTTATCCAAGTACCGGAATCCCTCCCTCCTGCACCATCCCTGTAGCCACGCATTTAACTGTTCTCTCTCCCTATTCCTAGACTCTCTCTCACGTGGCACGGGTAACAAACCAGAGACAACAACTCTGTTCGTTCTAACTCTGAGCTTCCAACCTAGCTCCCTAAAAGCCTGTCTAACATCCTCAGCACTCCTCCTACCTATGTCATTGGTGCCAATATGGACCACGACTTCAGGCTGCTCCCCCTCCCCCTTAAGGACCCGGAAAACATGATCAGAGACATCACGTACCCTTGCACCTGGGAGGCAACATACCAGACGTGAGTCTCTCTCGTTCCCACAAAACCGCCTATCTGTGCCCCGAACTATCGAGTCCCCAATTACTATTGCTCTGCTCTTCTCCACCCTTCCCTTCTGAGTAGCGGGGACAGGCTCCGTGCCAGAGGCCTGAGCCCCGTCACTTACCCCTGGTAAGTCGTCCCCCCCACAAGTATCCAAAACGGTATACTTGTTCTTGAGGGGAACGGCCGCAGGGGGTCCCTGCACTGGCTGCTTCCTCCCAGTCCCCCTCACTGTCACCCATCTATCTGCCATCTTTGGAGTTACTACTTCCCTATAGCTCCGATCTATGACCCCCTCTGCCTCCCGAATGATCCGAAGTTCATCCAACTCCAGCTCCAGTTCCCTAACACGGTCTTGGAGGAGCTGGAGATGGGTGCACTTCCTGCAAGTGTAATCAGCAGGGACGTCCATGGCATCCCTCACCTCATACATGTTGCAGGAGGAACATTGCACTGCCTTCACTGCCATCCCTCTAAAGCTAACCTTTATTTTAAAACAAAATTGGGTCTAAAGAATACAACAAGCAAATTTCAGCACATACCTACTTACCACAACGGATCTTATTATTAGGTTAGAGGAGGAGGGCGGGTGGGAGGCATTACCTCCGTAGTGCCACGGATTCTTCAGCTGCGCGATTTTAAAGGGGAAACAAACCTCCCCAGGTAAGCTTACGCTCTACCTGCTTCCGGGTCTCGGCTGCCTGTCTGGTCGTCGTCACTTCCCCCTGCTGCTCCCGCTCTTTCTGTGAAGAGAGAGTGAAAAAAACACCGCTGCCCGCTACTGGTAAGTACTTTTAAAACAAACAGTCTTACCTTAGCTGCTGCTCGCACTCAAATGGACAGTTCTGTTGACTCAGGATCTCAGACCATCTGTAAGAGGGAGAAATACTGACAGGGGCAGAACATAGACCGACACAGCGAGGGATACCACATGGAGAGATACTGAGTGATATGACATTATTAGACACTGTATTAACAGGGAATTGTTTGAATTTGTAACAAAGGCACTGGGATAATTGTGAGGGATTCAACCTTCCTGTCACATCACAGAAGAGGCTGACTCTCTCCCACTCTCGGTGGGGGGTGGGAGGCTGGAGTTGGCTGCACAAACCGATGTGGCCTTCCGCAGACTCTGTTACACTTGTGGCAGAAGGAGGACATGAGAAGGGGGTGGGTGGGGGCATTGATGTGACAGTGCCCTCCTTGTGTATTTTTCTCCTGGATTCCCATTTTCCCCACAACAAGTCTCGAAGTGTTCGACACCTTCCCAATGCTCCTTCCACACTTCGGAAGGTCTTGGCCCAGGACTTACCAGATTTGATTAAGTGATGAAAACAAATGATCAATCCGGAAGAAGCCAACGATTAGAAATGGGGACACATTTATTAAAGAGATCGCTAGGGATTCTCCTCGCAGGAGGAGTGCAGTAGGAAGAGGAATCATTGCCAGCGTTTAATCAGATGATCAGAACAGGGAGAATTGAAGGTGCTGGAGTTGGTAAGAGTGTTACAGAGAGGGGCAAAGGCCTGAACAATGTTACAAAGACAGTACGAATTGCTACAACTAGAGCTGTTTGCAAAGGTAGGGATGGACATATGTATTTTCATTGATTTTTAAATGGCCTGAGGATGTCACCAGTTAGACCAACATACATGACCCCACTGCTAATTGCCCAGAGGCAGCTCAGAGTCAGCCATATTGCTGTGGGACTGGAGTTACATGTGAACCAGACCAGGTAAGAATGTCAGATGTCCCTCCCTAAAGGACATACGTGAACAAGTTGATTTTTTCCAGATAATCACCAATGCTTATACAGTGGCCTCACCAATAACCTATACAGATACACCATGACATCCCAACTCCTACTCTCAATGCTCTGCCCAATGAAGGGGAACCATCCCAAACGCCTGCTTCACCAGCCTGTCTACCCATGACGCTATTTTTAAAAAACTGCGTACCTGAGTCCCTGGGTCACTGATTGACAACAGTACCCAGGGCCCGAACATCAATTGTATAAGTCCAGCCTGGTCTGCTTGACCACAATACAACACTGTGCATTACTCCACCTGTTATTCCTAGCCTCACTGGTCCAGCAGTACTGTTGATCCCATTGTACTCTTCGATAACCCTCTTCACTGTCCACATTATCACCAATTTCAGTCTCACTCACAAACTTGCTAACCATGGCTCCTGTAGTATCATCCAAACTGTTTATATAAATGATGCACAACAGTGACCCAGCACCGAACCCCATGGCACACCGTTGGTCACAGGCCTGCCCTTTGAGCAGCAACCCTCTATGAACATGTTCTGTCTCCTACAGTCAATCCTGTTTTGTATCCAGTTAGTGAGCGCTCCCTGGTTATGTGTGATCTAAACTTACTATCCAGTCTGTCATGCAGAACCTTGTCAAAGGCCTTGATAAAGTTCATGTGGACATCGTGTACTGCTCTGCTTTGATCTCTCACTTGTCTATCTCCACACTCACATTTGAGGCATGATTTCCCATGCACAAAGCCATGCTGACGATCGTTAATCTGTCCTTACCTTTCCAAAGGCACGATGATCGTTTCTATCAGAATCTCCTCCAACAACTGACCACACCTGCCATCAGTCTCACTGGTCTGTAGTGGCTGTTGATAATGCAAATATCTCTGGGAGGGGCCCTGCAATTTTCTCCTTCGCTTCCCACAAGGCGCTGGGATACATCTGATCATGTCCCAAGGTTTTATCTAACTTATTGCATTTTAAGACATCCAGCACCTCCTGTTGTCCAACGTGAACTCTTTTCAAAACATCTCTATGTATTTTCCTAACTTCCCGAGCTTCCATGTCTTTCTCCACAGTAAATCTGAACACAAAATATGTGTTCAGTATCTCACCCATCAGCAGTGATTCCACACAGACAGCCACATTGACCTTTCAGGGGCCCTATTCTCTCACGAGCTAATTTTTAGCCCTTGTTGAAACTTGTCAAAATGCTTCTGAAATTTCAAATATCCCTCTACCGCAACTAGCCTCCCCACCCTTATCTATTCTGCATTTATGGTCACACCAAAATATAGAATCCAACAGATTTAAAAATATGCCCCTTTTATAAAATCATACATCTCCCATTGTTTCTAAGCATTCAGTTATCATTTATTGTCATATTCTTTATAACACATTCCAGCACGTTCCCGACTTACTGTCAGGCTAACACCATTTGGTTTCAGGCTGACTGCACAAAGGATTTTGGGAATCCTTGTGAATCAATCTGAAACAGGTACCTTACAGGATCAGCAGGTGACCAGCAGGTCATAGAGAAGGCAAATCAAATGTTGCCATTTATTACAAAGGGAATGGATTCTAAAAATAGGGAGGTCTTGATAAAACGATGCAAGGTACAAGTCAGACCACACTTAGATTATAATGAATAGTATGCGTGCCCTAAGGAAAGACATTCTTGTGTACAGGCAGGCCAGGGAAGGTTCACTCAGCTGATCCGCGTGATGGCGGGATTTTCCAATGAGAAGAGTTGGAGTAGATTGCCCTTGAACCTATTGGGGTTTTGAAGAATGGGAGAGAAATTGAATGAAACATCCAGGATTCGGAGGGGCTTTGACAGGTTAGATGTCGTTAAGTTAGAAAATTGAACAGAACAGCACAGTAATAGGCCCTTCTGCCCACCATGGCTGTGCTGACCATGATGCTATTCTAAACTAATTCCATCTGCCTGCACATGGGCGATATCCCTCTATTCTCTGCCTGTTCATGTTTCTGTCTAAATGCCCTTCAAATGTTTGCCCTTGTTGCCATCTCTCCCACTTCCTGAGCAGCTTCTACCCTCTCGGTAAAGACAACTGGCCTTTTTCATCTCAATTAAAACTTCTCACTCTCACCTTAAACCGATGCGCCCTAGTATTTGATATTTCTACATTGGAAGGAGGATTCCATCTATCCACACTATTCACGCCTCTCCTAATGCTATATACCTGTACCAGGTCACCCCTCAGTCTGCGATACTCACGCAAAAAAATCCAACTGCGTCCAACCTCCTTACATTAAACACATTCACATCCAGGCAATATTCTGCCAACCCTCTGTTACAACAACCCCAAAACCTCCACATCCTTCCTGTGGTGTGTCGATGAGAATGATTCGCAACCTTCCAAACATGGCTGAATGAAGTTTCATTCAGTCACAACATGACATGCAAACATCGGTACTCAATTCTGTGACCAATAAAGGTAAGCAGACCAAACTCCCCCTCTATCACCACATCCTGTTGCGTTTTTATTTTTAGGGAGCTATGGATTTGCTTCCAATGTCTCTCTGTTTATCAATGTTTCCAGCTAGTCAATGAGTGTATTTCTCTCTTCCATTTGACTTCAAAAATGCATCACTTCACACTTGTCCCGATGAAATTCAATTTGCCACATCTTTGCCCAGCGTTCAAGCTGATCTACATATTGCTGCAACCTTTAACACTCTTCCTCACTATCCACAATTCCCCTAACTATCCCTAATCATTACATGCCTTTCCAAATGTCGTCTGCAAAATTACCACTCAAACTGCTGACCTTTTCATCTGAATCACAGATATAAATTACACACTGACATCGCAGCACTGATCCTTGTGAAACAGCATTGACCACAGATGTCCAATCAGAAATTGACCACTCCACATACCTCTATCTACTATCACCAAGAAAATATTGCATCCAACTTAACAACGAGCATGGATTGTGATTTCATCTTCCAGATCCCCCTTGCTATTTGGAAGCAGTCCTTTCAAAATGACTCTATATTTTGATTCCCAGATTACATTGGCTGTCTCACTAATGCACTGACTGCGTCTTTCTTCACAACAAAACGGGACATTGTTTGGTTTTTGCTGATCCTGCCTAAATCCCTATAACCCCTCAATAATCACATTGCTGTCATGGTCATGCTGCAGCCACACCTCCACAATAACAGTTCGATCATATCTGTTCTCTTCAGTTAATGCTGTCATTCCATCTGCCTTGTTGCAAATGCATGGTGCGTGTCACCGAGAGAGGGCCTTTGAGGGATGGATAGAGGCCACAGAGTGGGAGAGATGTTTGGGGGCGCGACAATGTTGCAGGGTTAAACATAATTACAGTTGCTACCGAATGTCCACAGGAGAAAACATTTTATTGTTTGGAGGAAGTTAGAGAGATGAAAGCATCTTTGAGTAGATTCCAGCGATAGGGTTGTGTCTAGGGTTGGTGGATCGTTCCATGGACTATGTTGATCAGGGCGTAGAAACATTCACAGGATTCCAGAATATCGTACATTTAGCAACAGTTGTGGGATCTGGAGAATATCACAGTGATAGGGAGGATGGTATGGACTGGAGAATATTACAGTGAAAGGGTGGGTAATATGGACTGGAGAATATTACAGGGAAAGGGTGGGTAGTATGGACTGGAGAATGTTGCAAGCACATGGAAGATGATATAAGCTGGAGAATGCTGCAGCAATGGAGAGGAGTATATGGACTGGAGGATGTTGCACGGACAGGGATGAAGTTACAGACTGGATACAGTTAGAAGGAGAGATAAGTTTATGCACTGGAAGGTATGTCAGAGAGAGTGAGTGGTGTGCATGCTGCAAGGTACGACAGGAATAGGGAAGCTTGTGGAGACTGGAGGAGAGAGTGATAGAGAGTCTTGTGAGAGACCAGATTCACTTATGAGCATAGGATGTGCTACAGTGAGCAGAGCCTTTTGCAGATATAAATGAGGATACAATGGCCACAAAGCAGGCACACCTATACATAGGTATATAGGAACTAAAGGAATTGAAGAGATTACACAGGCTCAGAGTGATGTATGCAGTGGAGGAGATTAACCTGATAGGGATGGTTTTAGAGACTCAACAATGTTAGGAAATAATGGGAGTTGCAATGGTGAGAGCAGGTTTCAACAATTCGGAGGATATAGACCTGAAGTAGCTTTGACAGATAGCTATGGTACAGTAAAGGGAATTGTAGTGGCTTCCGTTTCATAAGCAATCCATAAGCACTTAAAATAGCCTGTTTGACATGTGCATCACTCGACCATTCGAGAGACAGTGCTGCAAATACTTCACTGGCTCTGCCTATCAGCTTAGACTGAACTCGCGTTACCCAGAAGACCTCAGGCCACTCGACCTGTCTATGAAATCTTTCAAATGAAATACAGAGTTCCTTGACAGTAGAGTCACAGGTAGTTAGGATAGTGAAGAAGGCGCTTGGTATGCATTCCTTTATTGGTCAGAGTATTGAGTACAGGAGTTGGGAGGTCATGTTGCGGCTGTCCAGGACAGTGGTGAGGCCACTTTTGGAATGCTGCATGCAACTCTGTTCTACTTCCGATCGGAAGGATTTTGTGAAACTTGAAAGGGTCCAGAAAAGATTTACAACAACTTTGCCAGGGATGAGCTATAGGGAGATTTTGAACAGGTGATGGTTGTTTTTCCTGGAGAGTCGGAGGCTGAGGGTGACCCCAAAGAGGTTTATAAAATCAAGAGGGGCATGGATAGGGTAAATAGACAAAGTTTTTCTCCTGGGGTATGCGAGTCCAGAATTATAGGCCGAGGTTTAGGGTGAGAGTAGAAAGATATAAAAGATAAAAAATGGCAACTTTTTCACGCAGAGCATAGTACATATATGGAATGAGCTGCCAGAGGAAGCGGTTAAAAAGCATCTGGATGGGTATATGAATACGAAGGGTTTCGAGGGAGATGGGCCGCGTGCTAGCAGGTGGGACTACAATGGGTTGGGATATCTGATCTGCAGGATGGGACCATGAATGGGTTGTGGAACCTGGAGGATGTTATGATTTGATCCACAGGTAATGTTTGATTGGATCTTTCAGTCAATCTTTCAGATGGTACAATTGCAACATTTAAGAAGCATTTGGATGGATATATGAATAGAAAGGGTTTGGAGGGAGATAGGCCAGGTGGGACTAGATTGGGTTGGAATATCCTGTCGGCATGGCCGGGTTGGAATGAAGGGTCTGTTTCTATGCTGTACATCTCTATGACTGTAAGGTCGGCTGAATGGTCAAATCAAAAATTACCTGTGGTTCAAATCATAATATCCTCCAGGTTCCACAAGCCATCCCCTGTCCCATCCTACAGGTTCAATGAATCCCGGAACCTCTAACCTTCTGCAAGTCCCAGATCCCTTCCGACATTTGTGCCATCCTCCAGATTCTGCAGCCCTTCATACCTCGTAACATGGCCCAGACTCTCTAACTCGTCCCTCCTCTGCAATGTTCCCCAGAAGGGCACTGGAGGATGATGGGGGTTATAGAGATATGGAGGGTCCTCAGGACGGGAGGATTTTGCAGACATTAGGAATATATGGACTTGAGGAGGTTTCACAGTTCAAGAGTTTTGTAGGGGCTGGAGGAACTTACAAAGAAAGGGATAGTTTTAGATTGGAGGATTCTGCAGAAAACCTTTACGTGGTTAAAGGCAGGATTCTTAGCAGCGTGCAGGAACAAAGTGATCCTGTGCCCCTCAGGTTCCCACCCACGTTGACAGGCTGTTAAGAAGGCGGATGGTGTGTTGGCTTTCATTAACAGGGGGATTGAATTTAAGAGATGTGAGATTTTGCTGCAGCTCTACTGAACCCCAGTTAGACCACACTTCGAATATTGTGAACAGTTCTGTTCGCTTCATTATCGGGAGAACATGGAAGCTTTAAAGACAGCGCAGAGGAGATTTAGCAGGATGCTGTCTGGTCTTGAGGGCATGCCCATAGAAGGTAGATTGTGGAAGCTAGGGCTTTTCTGATCACAGCAAAGGAGGATGAATGGTGACTTGATAGAGGTTTACAAGGGAATGAGAGGCATAGATAGAGTGGACAACCAGAGACTACTTCCCACGGCGAAATGGCTATCACAAGGGGACATAAATTAAAGGTAACTGGCGGAAGGTTTACCTTAGATATCAGAGAGATATGGGCCAGGTTCTGGCAGGTAGGACTAGATTGGGTTGTGATATCCTGTCGGCATGGAATGGACTTGTACGTTATTTGCACAGAGTGTGGTGGGTGCGTTGAATGGACTGCCAGCCATGGTAGTAGATTCAGACACATTACAGACATCGAAGCAACTATTGGATAGGCACATCAATGATAGTAATATGTAAGGTATGTAGGTTCGTTTCATCTTCAGAGTAGGATAAAAAGGCAGCACAATATTGAGGGTGGAAGGGCTTGTACTGGAATGTGCTATTCCATGTTCTCAATACGAGAGTTATGATGGCAACAAGAGGTTTCGGGAAGCGGGATAGGATGCGATCTGAATGAAGTGACACAAATAGGAGGCGTTGCTAAAGTTGTATGAGGTAAAAGAGACAGCAATGGTCTGATCGGGAGCAGATGATCATTCTGGAAGAATTGTGGGGACTGGAGGTGGTTTCACAGGGAGAGAGGAGCATAGAGCCACAGGAGGTTACAGAAATGTGGAGAGCTGTCGGGCCTAGAGGAGTTCATGGAGATGGGGAGGTTGGGAGGAATGGAGCAGTTTACAGGGATAAGGATGTTGGTAGGATGGGCTGTTTTACACAGACAGGAATGTTTCAGGTGAATGGAGCTGAGTACAGAGAGAAAGTGAGTTGTACAAATTGGAAAAACAAATAGACGTATGGAGGGTAGTCGTGACTGAAGATGTTTATAGACACAGGAAGGCTTAGGTTCTGCAGGTTATTTAGATTAAGAGGGTGTGGAATCCGACAGATTCTCCAAGTGACAAAGACAACAATTTTGGTTGGAGACAGTTTCACAGATTAGCGAGCATTAGTAACCTCCTCGCGTTTGGCCAAAGTGGGAAGGGTTGTAGGCGAGGGTGATGTTTACAACATGAGTTGGAGAAGATTGTGGAAATGAGTAGATGGATGGAGACACTGGAGGAGCTTACATTGACAGGGTGGGTGCTGGCAATGAAAAGATATCACATCGATAGTGGGTCTTGTAGGAACTGTATTGAAAGAGTCACAGGCATTGGAATGACTTCTGCAGGTTGGGAGTATTACAGGGACTGAGAGGATTGTAGGGTCTCCACAGATTAATCGTGTATTTAAGAATATGTAGATACGGAAATCTTAAACCCAATACATGCAGTCTTTATTTCAAGACCAGAGCCTTATTATCCCTCATCAGCCAAGGATCCCGAACCCTGCCAGCTTTTCCCTTTATCCCAATGGGGCATACTGGTCCTGGATTCTTCAGATCACACTTTGAAAAGTCTCCCATTTGCCAGTTGTTCCTTTTCCTTCAAACAGACTCACCCAATCGATTAGAATCATAATGTGGAGGTGCCGGTATCGGACTGGTGGTGTACTAAGTTAAAAATCACCCGACATCACCAGTCCAACCGGTTTATTTGAAAGCACTAGCTTTCAGAGCACTGCTTCTTCATCAGGTGGTTGTGGAGCACAATCCTAAGTTACAGAATTAATAACAACAGGATGGTAGTGTCATGGAATATAATATCAAACAAATTTAGTTTAAGCCTTTCATCTGTTACAGTGATCACCAGCGCTTCCAAAGCGAGTTGGATTATAACTGGACGTTGTGCAATTTTAAATTCACGGCATTGACGCCGGCCAGATCCTGCAGAATGGCCCCAAACCTGGCCCTGTTCCAGTTTTCCTCTTCAATCTGTGGACCTGCTGATCTTTTTTCCATAACTATGTTAAAACGAAGACAGTTGTGGGCACTGGACCCAAAGTACTCTCTGAATGACACTTCAGTCAATTGCCCGACCACATTTTCTGAGGGGAGGTCCAGTGTTGCACCTGCCTGAGTAGAGTAGGGCCCTCTGCATATTGATTTAGGAACCTTCCTTGGAAACATTTGAAAAACTGACCTCCGTCCAGGTCTTTTTATACTCTGGGTGGCCCAGTCAATACAGGGAATATTAAAATCTCCAGCCTGCACTCCTCTAATATTCCTATAGTTATCTGCAATCTCTCTACACAGCTGCTCCTCTGGTATCTACAACAGTCTACAATACAGTCCCAACAAAGTGACCACCCCCTTCTTCTTTCTAACTTCTAACCATGTGGAATTTTAAATGAATATATGTTTTAAAAATTGGAATTAATAATCCATAAATAAGTATTAATAAAAATCCAAACACTTGACCTTCAGAGAAATACAACAGTTCACTCTCATGTGGTCTGCACGACATACCCACAGCAAAGTGTTTGCCTCTCAATTACCTTGTGAAATGGGCGAGCCAGCTGCTGAGCTCAAGGGCAGCAAGGGATGGGCAATAAAGGTTAGTCAGCCAGAGACACCCACATCCCATACCTGATTTTTTAAAAAACCCATTGAGATTGGTCCCAGCACAGATCCAGTGGAACAATGTCCTGGCCAATCATAGAACATAGCACATAGAACATAGAACAATACAGCACAGAACAGGCCCTTCGGCCCACGATGTTGTGCTGAACTTCTATCCTAGATTAAGCACCCATCCATGTACCTATCCAAATGCCGCTTAAAGGTCGCCAATGAATCTGACTCTACCACTCCCACGGGCAGCGCATTCCATGCCCCCATCACTCTCTGGGTAAAGAACCCACCCCTGACATCTCCCCTATACCTTCCACCCTTCACCTTAAATTTATGTCCCCTTGTAACACTCTGTTGTACCCGGGGAAAAAGTTTCTGACTGTCTACTCTATCTATTCCTCTGATCATCTTATAAACCTCTATCAAGTCACCCCTCATCCTTCGCCGTTCCAACGAGAAAAGGCCGAGAACTCTCAACCTATCCTCGTACGACCTACTCTCCATTCCAGGCAACATCCTGGTAAATCTTCTCTGCACCCTCTCCAAAGCTTCCACATCTTTCCTAAAGTGAGGCGACCAGAACTGCACACAGTACTCCAAATGTGGCCTAACCAAAGTCCTGTACAGCAGCAACATCACTTCACGACTCTTGAATTCAATCCCTCTGCTAATGAACGATAATACTCCATAGGCCTTCTTACAAACTCTATCCACCTGAGTGGCAACCTTCAAAGATCTATGTACATAGACCCCAAGATCCCTCTGTTCCTCCACCTGACCAAGAACCCTACCATTAACCCTGTATTCCGCATTCTTATTTGTTCTTCCAAAATGGACAACCTCACACTTGGCAGGGTTGAACTCCATCTGCCACTCCTCAGCCCAGCTCTGCATCATATCTAAGTCCCTCTGCAGCCGACAACAGCCCTCCTCACTGTCCACGACTCCACCTATCTTTGTATCATCTGCAAATTTACTGACCCACCCTTCGACTCCCTCATCTAAGTCATTAATAAAAATTACAAACAGCAGAGGACCCAGAACTGATCCCTGCGGAACTCCACTTGTAACTGGACTCCATGCTGAATATTTACCATCTACCCCCACTCTCTGACTTCGACCGGTTAGCCAGTTTTCTATCCAATTGGCCAAATTTCCCTCTATCCCATGCCTCCTGACTTTCCGCATAAGCCTACCATGGGGAACCTTATCAAATGCCTTACTAAAATCCATGTACACTACATCCACTGCTCTACCCTCATCCACATGCTTGGTCACCTCCTCGAAGAATTCAATAAGACTTGTAAGGCAAGACCTACCCTTCACAAATCCGTGCTGGCTGTCCCTAATCAAGCAGTGTCTTTCCAGATACTCGTAAATCCTATCCCTCAGTACCCTTTCCATTACTTTGCCTACCACAGAAGTAAGACTAACTGGCCTGTAATTCCCGGGGTTATCCCTATTCCCTTTTTTGAACAGGGGCACAACATTCGCTACTCTCCAGTCCCCTGGTACCATCCCAGTTGCCAGTGAAGACGAGAAGATCATTGCCAACGGTACTGCAATTTCCTCTCTTGCTTCCCACATAATCCTAGGATATATCCCGTCAGGCCCGGGGAACTTGTCTATCCTCAAGTTGTTCAAAATGTCTAACACATCTTCCTTCCTAACAGGTATCTCTTCTACCTTATCAGTCCGTTTCACACTCTCCTCTTCAACAATACGGTCCCTCTCGTTCGTAAATACTGAAGAGAAGTACTTGTTCAAGACCTCTCCTATCTCTTCCGACTCAATACACAGTCTCCCACCACTGTACTTGATCGGACCTACCCTCGTTCTCGTGTTGGTAGATTTATGGACAGGGCTTTAAACTGACAGAGAGGATGCAGGGTCGGGCTTCAGGTGAAAGGAGCTTTCCAAATCCACAGAGAAAAGGTGAAGCATCAGAGCAACGTGGGAATGTGACTGAAGACAACAGAAAGGAACAGGATGGGACAAAGTTTAACTAAAACTGTAGATCAGCAAATCCATTTGTGACAGGAAATTGTGGGAACGAGTAAATTATGTTTTTTTTATTAATGGACAAAGTCTCTGCAACAAGGTAGATGGATTTGTGACACAGAGATAAAAGAGATTTAGACACCAGAGAGATGTGGTTACGGGGCGAACAAACGTTGGAACGTAAATATTCAATGGTTCACAACCTTGTGCAAATTCAGGCAAAATGGACGCCGCTAATAATAATGGGTAAGAAAGGCATTACAGAGAAAGCATTTGGCATCAGGTCATGAAGTAGAGTCAGTCTGAATGTAAATTCTGGTTACTACTTGCCAAGGACACAAGCAGCAGAACAGTTTTAGACCACCCACCGAACAGTATTTCATGGCTCGTCACTGCAATAAATAGGAATTCATTGGAATTATTAATACAGGCATGGTGAACATTTAGTGAAATGTCAATATTCGCAAAGTCTGGGACAATCACACTGACAACAGTGATATTGGAACAGGAGTTCAGTGAATTTTTTTCAGTGTTTCTTAGAATAACACATTGTGCAACTGGCAAGGGATGTAACTGTCTCAGAGCGACTGTTGTGTGATAAAACTTAGTGAATGAGTAATGTCACCTGGAGAGATCCTCTGAGAAATTGTGATAAAGGGCAGTTTAAAGAAATATAAAGTTTTAAAGTGAAACACAGAAAGGACAAGCTACAACTAGAAACAAAACTAGCCAATTACATGAGCTTGAGAGGAGAACTGACCAAGGTGAACCGGCTAAACAGACTGAAATATGTGCCTGTAAATGAACAGTGGAAAACATTTGAAGGAACAGTGCAAAATACTCAAAAAACGACATTCCACTGAAACAGGCAAAAACTCAGCAAGAAATCCCCACCGGTCCCTCACTCAGGATAAAATGGATCATATTAGATTATGAGGCTGAGAAGATCACCACAAAGTACTTAAAATCCTGAAGTGAGAGAGAGTTTTAGAGTAAGTTTTAAAGGGATTGCAATGTGTCTGCTCGCAGGAGGAGGGCAATGGGAACGGGAATCGTTGTCAAGGTTTATTGACACGATCGGAACAGGGAGAGGTGAAGGTGCTGGAGGTGGTGAGAATGTTACAGAGAGTTGTCAGGGCCTGAACGGTGTTACAAAGCCAGTACGGATTGCTGCAGCTGGAGGGGTTTGCAGAGGTAGGGAGGGATATATGTATTTTTATTTATTCATTTATGGGATGTGGGTGTCACTGCCTGGACCAGCATTTTTTGACCCGATGCTAATTACTCAGAGATTGCTGGGGCCCTTGTGGATATATATAATACTTTGCCGGACACAGGTGAAGTGGTGAATGACTGGAGGATTGCTAATGTGGTTCCTTTGTTCAAGAATGGCAGCAGGGATAGGTCAGGTAATTACAGAGCCGATAGCCTGACAGCAGGGGAAGGGAAATTATTGGAAACAATTGTGAGGATGAATCAACACTTGCAAAGGTAAGGATCAACTCGGTTTAGTCATCACGGATTAGGCAGAGGAAGATACTGTCTGAAGAATTCAGATCAGTTTTTTTGAAATGGTGCTTAAGTATATTGATGAAGACTGTGCAGATGATGTGGTTTACATGGACTTGACTAAGTCCTTAAACAAGATCCAACATGGAAGGCTGGTCCAAAAGGACTGGGTTCCAAGGCAAGTTGGCAAATTGGATGCAAAATTGGTGGATAGAATACTTTCACCACCGGGTGTTCCACAGAGAACTGTGCAGTCACCATTGAACATTAATAACTCAGATGTGAAAGCAGAAGTTATCATTAGTCGGTTTGCAGATGACATGAAAGGTGAGGGTGTTGTTCACAGTGAGGAGGATGGTCGCCGTCTGCAGTCCGATGTCGATCGGATGATAATCTAAGCAGAGTTTAGTTGTGATCGAAGTGAGGTAATACTCTGTGGGAGGTACGATAAGCGAAGAACAGACATAATGAACGGTAGGTCCTTGCGGAGTACTGAGGAATACAGGGACCTTGGTGGACAAGTCCATAGATCCCTGAAGGTGTCAGCACAGGGAGACAGGGTGGGAAAGGCACCTCAACTGGGAGCGGGAGAGGAACCCATATCCTGGTGGGGTGAATTGCTAGAGCTGCTTGAGAGGATATAACCCAGTCTGGCAGGGTGTTGGACCTTAAATAAACGTAAGGCCAGAAAGAAGATTGAGGCAGGTACACAAGTTAAAGACAGCAATTTCAGGAAACAAGGAAGGCAAGAACAGAGCAGGGAATGGGGGAAAACTGGTTATTAAACTACATTTATTTCAATGCCAGGGGTCAGACCGCGAAGGAAGATGAACTCAGGGCATGGATTGGAACATCAGACTGGGATATTATAATTATTACAGAAATACAGCTGAGGGAGGGGCAGGACTGGCAGTTCATTGTTTCAAGGTAGAGATGCTACAGGAAGGGGAGGCAAGAGAAGACGTGTGGTGGTGGGTTTTGATTGCATGAATCATCACAGCAGTACTTAGAGAGGATATTCCTGTGGGATCGCCCAGTGAAGCTATATTAGTGGACATGAGAAATAAGAATGGGTCATCACTTTGATACGATCGGACTGTTGACCCCGATTAATCTGTGGCAGACTGAGGAACAAATATGTCGGGACGTCTGAAATATCAACCATAATAATAGGGCCGTTATGGTCGGGTTTTTAAACTTTCCAATCCTAGACTGGGACTGCCAGTGTTCAGTGCTTGCAAGGGAGAAATTTGGTAATTCCGTTCCAGAAAACTCCCAAGCAATATGTAAATAGCCTGAAAAGATAAACCTGACCTCCACTTGGGAATTAAGGTAGGGAAAGGGACTGAACTGTGAGTGGAAAGCATTTCGCCAAAGTGACCACGGTTCTAGTAGTTTGAAAACAGCTTTGGAAAAGGACAGGCCTGGTCCACAAGTGCAAGTTATAAAATGGAGACTGACCAATCTTGATCGTATTAGCCAGGAACTTTCAAAATGTGATTGGGGAAGGGTATTATTTACAATGAAAGGGAAGTTTGGCAAGTGAGAATATTTTAAAAGTGAGATAAACTGATGATCAGCGCCAGCATGTTCCTGTTTGTGTGCAGGTCAATGCTGACAACATTCGGAAACACTGGCTGTCTACAGAGGGTCTGGTCAAGGAAAAGGGGGCACATGTCAGGTATAGCCAGCTGGATCAAGGGAATCCCTGAGGATATACAGGGGCTGTAGGAATACACTTTGAGTAGAAAACAGGAATAGAGAAAGGTTAATGAAATAGCATCAGCAGAGAAGGAAAGGGGAATCCAAAAGTGATTGTATCAGTATATTAAGAGTGCATAAGTAACTCAGGACAAAATAGTGTCCATTAAAGATCAATGAGGCCATCGATGCGTGGAACTGCAGGATATTTGCGAAGATCCTAAACATTTTTTTCACTCCAGAACTTACTGTGGAGAAAGACTGGGGAACTCAGGGAACAAGAGCAATACATTAGACCACAATTGGAGTTCTCTGCAATTCCAGTCTCTCTGCTACAGGAAGGATGTTGTCAAACTTGAAAGGGCTCAGTTAAGATTAACAAGATATTGCCCGGGTTGTTGCTGAATAAGCTGGGGTTACTGTCACTGGAGAATCGGAGACTGAGGGATGACCTTACAGAAGTTAATATGAACATGAGTGGTATGGATAGGTTAAGCATTCAAGGCCTTTTCCCAGAAGGTGGGGAGTCCAAAACTAGAGGGTATAAGTTTAAGGTTAGAGGTGAATGGTTTCCAGAGGGACTGAAGGGACAGCTTCTTCACACACATGGTGATGTGTGTATGGAATGAGCTGAGAGAGAAAGTAATGGAGACTGATACCTTTTAAATGTTGTAATTGTATCTGGATGGGCATCTGAATAGTAAGGGTGTAGACGTATATGGGCCAAATGCTGGAAAAGGGAATGGATTTATTTAGATCTTCTGGTAAGCCTGGACGAGTTGGGGACCAAAGAGTCTGTTTCTATGCTGTATATCTCTATGACTTGAAAAGAGTGAATGTTATAAAAGAGGTGGTGCTGGAGGTTTTAAAACACAAAGCTTTGGCAAGTCCCAGAACCTGATTAAGTGTATCACAGGACACTGTGGGATGCTAGGGAAGAAATTGTGGAGCCCCTAGCAAAGGTATGTGTACTACTGAGAGCCCTGTGTGATTGGTTGGCAGGCTGGAGGGTGGCATCATGGACAGTGAAGGATGATTTCTGAGATTACAATCGGATCTTGATGAAGGGAGTGAATGGGCTGAAAAACTAGAGATGGAATACAATCTGAATAAATACGAGGTAGTGCACTTGGTAAAACAAACAAGGGTAGAGCTTATACAATTAATGTTCGGGCCTCAGAGCAGAGGGACCTCCGGGTTCAGGTACATAATTCTTGAAGCTTGCATCACAGGATGGATAAGACAGTGCTTGGTATGCCTGACTATTGCTCAGTCCATTGAGTGGAGGATTTGCGACGTCATGCTGAGATTGCACAGACATTTGTGAGGCCTGTTCTGCAATATTCTGTCCAGTTCTGGTCGCCCAGATAACAGGGAGGATATTATTAAGCTTCAGGGCATTCAGAAGAGATTTACCAGGATATTGCTGGGTATGGAAGGATTGAGTTCGGAAAAATGGCTGGATAGTCTGAGTCTTTTTCCACTGGAGCCTGGAGGTTGAGACATGATGCTGTAAAGGTTTATGGAAAAATAATGAGGTATATAGATCAATTTAATGGTAGTTGCCTTTTCCCCAGGATGGGGGAGTCTCAAGAGGAGGGGCCATATTTTTAAGGTTAGAGGAGAGAAATGTTCAAAAAAAAGAGGCAATTTGCTACACAGAGGGAGGTTTGAGTGTGGAATGAACTTCCTGAGAAAGGGGTTGATGTGGGTACATTACAATGTTTAAAATATATTTGGATAAACAGGTGAATAGGGGATGGTTGGAGTGATATCGGCCAGCAACAGGCAGCTGAGAAGAGTTTAGTTTCAGATTATGGTGGGTATCAACTGAAGGGTCAGTTACCATGCTGTATGACAAGAATATGGTTTTACTCCATTATTGAAGAAAGGATCAGGGCTGGGTCCACTGATGTGCATCATCGACATAAACGATTTGGTTGAAAATATGGGAGTGATTGTGCGAAAGTTTGTTGATGATTAAATGAATAGTGTAGTGGGCAGTAAATACGGTTATCAAAGGGGATGTTGACCAACTGGGCCAGTGGACCAAGGAATGTAAGATGGAGTTTAATTCAGCTGTTGGATTTTGTTAAGACAAACCATGGAGGACTAACACAGTTAATGGAAGGGCTCTGGCCAGGGTTGTTGAACAGAGAGAGAGAGAGACAAAGACCAAGGGGTGCAAGTTACATTATTCCTCGGAATTGGCATCACAGGTGGACAGGGTGGGGAAAGCGACATTTGGCACATTTGCCGACATTGGCCAGCACTTTGTTACATACGTTGGAGATATTTGTAACATTGTCCTAGATATTTCCCTTGGGCAGAGGAAGCCACGGGGTGACCCTAAGAATAGTGAATAACCAAGGGTAGGTGAGTCCAAAGCTAGAGGGTATAAACAGAAGGTGACAGAGAGCAAGGATTTAAAGAGGGAGCTGAGGGGGAACATTATCCACAGAGGATGGTACACAAACGGAACAGACTGCCTGAGGCACATTGGAGAACCAAGAACAATTACAGCATGGAAAAGACATTTGGGCAGGTACATGGAGAGGAGAAGGTTTGAACAGCTAAGGGACAAATGCAGGCAAATGAGACTCATTCAGTTTAGGTAAAAGGGGCAGCATTGAGGAGTTGGATCACAGGTTCTGTTTCCGTGCTGTATCACTCTGTATCCAGCTTAAGAGGATTAGTGTACCAAAATAAGGCATGTTGAAGACACTGAGGCAAGTTACAGCGGTGGGGATGGTCGTCTGGAACGCAGTACATTTCAAATTTGTGGAGGGAGTATCGGGAAGGAAGGAGGTTACAGGGACAGGGACAATTGTAGGAGTTAAAAATGACTGAAGATACTGGTGCACAAGCCATGCCAAAGATAGTGTTGCACAGTAGTGAGTCTCAGTACAGTGTTGGGGGGAGAACACAGAACAGAAAGATCCCAGGCAGCATTCACAACCTCTCGTCGGATGCCTACTCTCCCCTCTGTTGTACTGATGCTCGCTAAGACAGCACAGGACTGGATTGATAACTATGAACTCCCGATGCTGTCTCAGTGCAACATAAGTTAAAGTAGACATGGTGATTGAGCATGGGGTGTGTCTATACTGTGCTCCCCATACAGCACTGTATCGATGTGATGTCTTGTTAGCGATGTTTAGAGCCCTCTCATTGCTGTCTGCTCTGTGCACTATGAGTGATCTTTCCTCACTGCAGGATTTATTGAAGGCTCCAGATCTCCCTGCCCTTTGTTTCTCTGGCTGACCAACCATCTTCAATGAGGTGATGGATGAAACACACAACAGTTGGGAAGTCTATTGAGTCAGCAGCTTCCTGAGTACCTACAGGAGACAGAGAGATCGACAGAATGGGAAATTAGACTGATGCAGTGAGAGTTACACAAGAAGAATGGAAATGAGCCCCACAGATATCTGGAAAATCCCAAACTCCATCCCTGGCCTGTGGTGTTGCGTCTCTCTCGAGTGGCGAATTCTGTTGGCCCAGGATCTGGAGTAGCTGCAAGAGTGAGAGACACTGACAGAGGCAGCAATTAGACCCACACAGTGAGGGATACCACATGGAGAGATACTGAGTGATATCACTGGATTGCTGGAAGACTTCAGGATCACACAATCATGTTGGAAGAATAGGTTTAGCTTCATGTGTCAGTGCTCAGGGATGAGCAACCAGTGAGCAGGTGAAGTGATGGCCTAGTAACATTATTGTTAAGGTATTTGTCCAAAACCCCAGTTAATGCTCAGGTGAGGCAGGTCCAAATCCCACCATAAGATATGGTGGAATTTAAAATCAATAATTTTAAAAATAGCAATTAACAATCCATAAACAAATATGAAACCATTGCTGATGTACAAAAATCACAATCCCTGAGATTAGATTCCCTCCAGTGTGGAAACAGGCTTTTTGACTCAACCAGTCCATGCCATCCCTCCAAAGAGTAACCCACTCAGACCCATCTCCCTCGACCTAATACACCTAACATTATGGGCAATTTAGCATGGTCAATTCACCTGACCTGCGTGTCTTTGGTCTGTGGGAGAAAACCAGAACACCCGGAGGAAATTCACGGAGACACGGGGAAAATGCGCAAACTCCACACAGTCGCACGCGGCTGGAATCGAACCTGGGGTCCTGGCGCTGTGAGGCAAGAATGCTAATCATTGAGCCACCATGCCGCCCACTTTCCCTTCAACAACGAGATCTGATCATCCTCATGTGGTCTGTACGACATACCCACAGCAAAGTGTTTGCCTCTCGATTGCCCTTTGAAATGGCCAAGCAAGCTACTCAGCTCACGGGCAGCTAGGGAAAGGCAAGAAAGGCTGGTCAGCCAGAGACACCCACATCCCCTACCTGATTTATAAAAAAATCCATTAGGATGATCCCACTGGAACCGTGATGGGAGCAGTATCCTGGCCAATCGCGTCGGTAGGTTTATGGACAGGAATTTATACTGACAGAGAGGATGCAGGGACAGGGTTCCGGTGTAAGGACCTTTCCAAATTCAAAAAGAAAAGGTGAAGCAGCGAAACAGTATGGGGATGTGGCTGAAGGCAATCAGAAAGGTACATGATGGGACAGCGATTAACTAAAACTGTACATCAGTGAATAGGTTTGTGACAGGAAATTGTGGGAAAGAGTCAATTATGTTTTATTTTGAATGGACGAAGTCTTATCAATAAGGCAGATGGATTTGTGACACTGAGATAAAAGAGGTTTAGACACCAGAGAGATATGGTTACAGGGTGAACAAAAGGTGGACATAAATATTAAATGGATCACAACCTTGTGCAAACTCAGGCAAAATGGGCAACGCTAACAATAATGCATAAGAAAGGTATTACAGAGAAATCATTTGACCTCAGATCATGAAGTAGAGTCAGTCTGAATGTAAATTCTGGCTACTACTTGCCAAGCACACAAGCAGCAGAACAGTTTTAGTCACCGAACAGCATTCCGTTGCTCATCACTGCATTAAACAGGAACTCATTGGAAGTATTATTACAAACACATTGTGATAATTTTGGGAAACATCAATATTCACAAAATGTGGGACAGTCACATTGGCAAGAGTGACATTGGAAGAGGAGTTCAGAGAATTAGTTTTCAGTGTTTCTTTGAATAGCAAATTGTGCAAATGGCGAGGGACATAACTATCTCAGAGCGACCATTGTACGATAACACTTCACGAATGAGTAACGTCACCGGGAGAGATCCTCTGGGAGATTGTGATAAAGTGCAGTTTAAAGAAATATAAGGTTTTAAAGTGAATCACAGAAAGGACAAACCACAACTAGAAACAAAAATAAACAATAGCACGAGTTTGAGTTTGAGAGGAGAACTGACCAAGGTAAATAGGCTAAACAGACTGAAATATGTGCCGGTCAATGAACAGTGGAAAACATTTGAAGGAGCAGTGTAAAACACTCAACAGAAAGACATTCCATTCAAACAAACAAATCCTCAGGAAGAAATCCCCATCAGTCCCTCACTCAAGTAAAAAGGATCATATTAGATTATCGGGCTTAGAGGATCACCAAAAAGTACGGATTGCTGCAGCTGGAGGTGTTTGCAGAGATAGGGAGGGATATATGTATTTTTTATTTATTCATTCATGGGACGTGGATGTCACTGATTGGACCAACATTCTTTGCCCCACTGCTAATTACCCAGAGTATAGCACTGAGTCAACCATATTGCTGATGGTCTGGTGTCACATGCAGGCCAGACCAGGTTAGAATGTCAGATGTTCTTCTCTAAACGACGTACGTGAACCAGATGAGTACTTCCTACTGGTCAACAATGCTTTTATGTTGGCCTCATCAATGTCCTATACAGAAACAACATGACCTCCCAACTTCTACTCTCAATGCTCTGCCCAAAGAAAGTAACCATCCCAAACGCCTGCTTCACCAACCTGTCTACCTGTGACACCACTTACAAAGAACTCTCTACCTGCATCCCTGGGTCTCTGACTGACAACACTACCCAGGGCCCAAACATTAACTGTAGAGATCCCACCCTGGTTTGTTTCACCAAAATGGAACACTTCACACTTATCTAATTGAACTCTCTCTGATATTCTTCAGCCCACTATCCCAGTGTACTATTCGTCCTGTTGTATCATAGATAACCTTCTTCACTGTCCACTTTACCAACAATTTCAGTGTCACTCAAAAAACTTACTTACCACAAAACCAATATTCCCATCCAAACCATTTATCCAAATGACAAAAAAACAGGGGACCCACTACACCACTGGTCATGTGTCTCCAGTCAGAAAGGCAACATGTCTCCCATCACCCTCTGTCTCCTACCATCAAGCTCAATTTTGTATGCAGTTGACTAGCTCCTCCAGAATGCAATATCCTTTTACATTGATCTGAGCTTATTACCCAGTTTACTATACAGAATGTAGAACACACAACAGTACAGCACAAGACCCTTCGGCCATGATGCCATGCCAATCTTTTACCCGACTGTGAGATCAAACTAACTTACATACCCATCATTTTGCTATCATCCATGAGTCTGTTAAAATGTCCCTTTCCACCCACCCACCACTCTTTGCGTAAAGAACCTACATCTGAAATTTCCCCTTACCCATCCTCCTGTCACCTTCCAATTATCCTCCCCTGTACCATGTATGCCATGGGATAAAGAGGTCTCTCACTGTTCACTCTATCTTTGCCTCACACCATCTTTTTCACCCCTACCAAATCACACCACACTCTTCTTCACTCCAATGAGAAAAACGTGAGCTCCCTCAACCTTTCTTCATAAGACATGCCCTCCAGTCCAGGAAGCATCCTGGTAAATCTCCTCTTTATTCTCTCTAAAGCTTCCACATCCATCCTGAAATGACGGGACCAAAACTGAACGAAATATTCTAATTGGGATCTAAACAGGGCTGTATAGAGCTGTAGCATAACCTCATGGCTTTAACTCTCAATCCCCCAGCTAATGAAAGCCAATGCAACATATTCTTTCTTAACAACACGATCAGCTTGGTGGCAAATTTGATGGATCTCTGGTCATGGAATCCAAGATCCATCTGTTCCTCCACACTATTCAGTATTCTGCCTTTACCCTCGCATTCAGCATTCAAGTCTTACCTTCCAAAATGCATCACTGCACACTTTTCCAGATTTGACTTCATCTGCCACTTCACAGCCCAACTCTACATCCTGTCAATGTCCCATTGCAACCTCCAGCAGACATCCCCACTATTCACCACTCCACCAACCTTTGTGTCATTGGCAAACTTACTGACCCACTCTTCCACTCACACATCCAAGTCATTCATAAAATCACAAAGAGCAGAGACTTTTTGACCTCTCCCTGCAGAAAATCACTTGTCACTGAGCTCCAGGCTGAATGATTTCCATCTATCATCACCCTCTGTCTTCTATGGGCCAGGGATTCTCTATCCAGACAGGCAGGTTACCCTGTATCCCACACTCTGAACTTTCTCAATGAGCCATAAATGTGTTTTGTCACATTCTCAAAGGATTCAATAAGATTTGTGTGGCATGACCTGTCCCTTACAAAGTCATGATGACTTCCTCTAATCAAACTATGTTTTTCAAAGGAATCATAAATCCTGTCTCTCAGAGTCCTCTCCAATAATCTGCACATCACAGACAGTAGACTGACAGGTCTGTGATTACCAAGATTATATCTATTCCCTTTCTTGAACAATGCATGGCTGATTCACCTAACCTGCACACCTTTGGGCTGTGGGTGGAAACCGGAGCACCTGTCGGAAACTCACACACAGACATGGAGAGAATGTGCAAACTCCACACAGACAGTCGCCTGGGACTGGAATTGAAATCGCGTCCCTCGTGCTGTGATGCAGCAGTGCTAACCACTGAGCCAGTGTGCTGCCCCATTTACATCTCTAGGGCCGTGCTTCTGATCCTTGGTTCCTCAAACTTAAGTTAGCTTCCTTCTTCCTCTTGACTAGATGTTCTACATCGCTTGGAACCTTGTCAAATGCTTTGCTGAAGTTCATGTAGACAACGCTGACTGCTCTGCCTTCATCGATCTCTTGGTCAACTCCTCGAAGAGTCAATCCGGTTTATGAAACACGGTTTTCCACTCACAAAGCCATGCTGACTATTTCTAATCACCCCTTGCCTTTCCAAATATATGTAGCTCCTTTCTCTCAGTATCTACTCCAACAAATTACCCAGCACTGGGCCCACGGGGCTGTAATTTCCTGGCTTTTCCCTGCAGACATTAAGTGTTGGAATAGCATTAGCCACCCTCCAGTCTTCCGGTAACTCATTGTGTTTGTTGATAATAGACATATCTCTGTTAGGGACACTGCAATCTCTTCCCGAGCTCCCCTTAATATTCAAGGGTAGACCTAACAAGCTGCTAAGGATTGATCAAGCTTTATTTGTTTTAAGATTCCAGCACTTTCTCTTCTCTGGTGAGGATTCTTTCCAAGACATCACTATTTATTTCCCCAAGTTCCCGAGCTTCCATGTCTTTCTCCACAGTAAATTCTGACAACACTATTTTGTCTAATATCTCACCCACCTCCTGACAGTTAAGGTGCCCTATTCTCTACCAGTTACTCCTTAGCCCTTATTGAAACTTGTGTAAAGATTTCTGAAAATTCAAATAAACCGTTTCCTCGGTACAACCACTCCTACACCCGTATCTACTCTGCCATTTACATTCTCATCAATAAAAATAAAATCCAACAGGCTCAAAAACACATTCTCTTTTCATTAAAAGCTTTTGGAAGGGTCCAATTATTGTTCATTGACATATCCTTTCAAACATATTTAAGCTCCCGACCTACTATCAATTTAACTCTGTTTGGTTTCAGACTGGCAGCAGAAAGGGTTATGGGAGTTCGTGTTTATCAATCTGAAAAAGGTGGCTCACAGGATCAGCAGGTAATAGAGGTGTTGGAAATAGGGAGGGTCGTGGGAACTGAAGGACATTATGGAAATAGGGAGTGATGTGGGGACTGTATGAGATTATGGACACAGAGAGTGCAGTGGTGACTGAAGAACATTATGGAGATATGGAGTGCTGTGGGGCCTGAAAGGGGCCAAAGAGGTCTGCAGGGCTGTTGGGACTGAAGGAGGTTGTACAAATCAGGACGATCACTGGGACTGAAGGAGGTTACTCTGAACGGGGTGGTCATTGGGTCAGGATGAGATTATGGAGATAGGGAGGGTCGTGGGGCCTTTTGGAGGTTATGGAGTTAGGGAGGTTTGTGGGGAATGATTCAGGTTACATAGATAGGAAGAGTCGTGGGGACTGAAGGAGTGTATGGAGATAGGGAGGGTTGTGGGGACTGAAGGGGGTTATATAGATAGTAAGTTTATAGAGAAGCACAGGAAAGAAGAGCAGGTATTGCATTTGACCGCAGAGTCAGTCCCACCATTCAATATGATCACGACTGATCATTTAACCCAGTACAGTATTCCTGCTTTCACACCTTACTCTGATATTATAGTGACTACTGGCATTTAGTGATACAGCGGGCTGTAGTAACTGGGATGGGGGTGGGTGGGGGGGTGTCTTACAGAGATAGGGAGGGTTGTGGAAGCTGGGGCAGATGACAGATACAGGGTGGGTTTTAGGAAGGGGAGGACTTTACAGGGATTTTGGAGCAATGCAGGGGTGGGACGTGGTAACAATCACAGGGAGGATATTGGGAGCCGATCTGAGACAGGTACAGCTGAGAACAGAAGTGAGTCAGTCAGGGCAGGCAGGGACAAGGTAGGACTAATAAATGAAACTGCATTTATTTCAATGCAAAGGGTCTAACAGGGAAGGCAGAGGAACTCAGGGCATGGTTAGGAACATGGGACTGTGATCTCATAGCAATTACGGAAACATGGCTCAGGGATGGCAGGACTGGCAGCTGAATGTTCCAGGATACAAATGCTACAGGAAGGATAGAAAGGGAGGCAAGAGAGGAGGGGGAGTGACATTTTTGATAAGGGAGGGAGGATATTCCCGGAAATACATCCAGGGAAGTTATTTGGGTGGAACTGAGAAATAAGAATGGGATGATCACCTTGTTGGGATTGTATTATCGACACCCCAATAGTCAGAGGGAAATTGCCAAACAAACTTGTAAGGCGATCTCAGCAATCTGTAAGAATAATAGGGTAGGTATGGTAGGGGATTTTAATTTTCCAAACATTGACTGGGACTGCCATAGTGATAAAGGTTTAGATGGAGAGGAATTTCCTAAGTGTGTACAAGACAATTTTCTTATTCAGCATGTGGACGTACCAACGAGAGAAGGTGCAAACCTTGACCTACTCTTAGGAAATAAGGCAGGGCAGGTGAGTGAGGTGTCAGTGGGGGAGCACTTTGGGGCCAGCGACAATAATTCTATTTGTTATAAAATAGTGATGGAAAAGGATGGACCAAATCTAAAAGTTGATGTTCTAAATTGGAGAAAGGCCCATTTTGACGGTATTAGGCAAGAACTTTCGAAAGTTGATTGGGTGCAGATGTTCGCAGCTGAAGGGATGGCTGGAAAATGGGAAGCCTTCAGAAATGAGATAGCAAGAGTCCAGAGAAAGTTTATTCCTGTCAGGGTGAAAGGGAAGGCTGGTAGGTATAGGGAATTCTGGATGACTGAAGAAATTGAGTGTTTGGTTCAGAAAAAGAAGGAAGCATATGTCAGGTAGAGACAGGATAGATCGATTGAATCCTTAGAAGAGTATAAAGGAAGTAGGAGTATACTTAAGAGGGAAATCAGGAGGGCAAAACGCAGACATGAGATAGGTCTTACAAATAGAATTAAGGAGAATGCAAAGGGTTTTTACAAATATATTAAGGAAAAAAGGGTAACTGTGGAGAGAATAGGGCCCCACAAAGATCAGCAAAGCGGCCTTTGTGTGGAGCCGCAGAAAATGTGGGAGATACTAAATGAATATTTTGCATCAGTATTTACTGTGGAAAAGGATATGGAAGATAAAGACTTTAGGGAAATAGATGGTGACATCTTGCAAAACGTCCAGATTACAGAGGAGGAAGTGATGGATGTCTTGAAACGGCTAAAGGTGAATAAACCCCCAGGAACTGATCAGGTGTACCCTAGAACTCTGTGGGAAGCTAGAGAAGTGATTGCTGGGCCTCTTGCTGAGATATTTGTATCATCGATAGTCACAGGTGAGATGCTGAAGACTGGAGGTTGGCAAACGTGGTGCCACTGTTTAAGAAGGGTGGTAAAGACAAGCCAGGGAACTGTAGACCGGTGAGCCTGACATCGGCGGTGGGCAAGTTGTTGGAGGGAATCCTGAGGGACAAGATGCACATGTATTTGTCAAGGCAAGGACTGATTAGGAATAGTCGACATGGCTTTGTGCGTGGGAAATCATGTCTCACAAACTTGATTGAGTTTTTTTGAAGAAGTAACAAAGAAGATTGAGTGATAGATGTGATCTATATGGACTTCAGTAAGGCATTCAACAAGGTTCCCCATGGCAGACTGATTAGCAAGGTTAGACCTCATGGAATACAGGGAAAAGTAGCCATTTGAATACCGAACTGGCTCAAAGGTAAAAGACAGAGAGTGGTGGTAGAGCGTTGTTTTCCAGACTGGAGGCCTGTGACCAGTGCAGTGCCACAAGGATCGGTGCTGGCCCTCTACATTTTCTCATTTACATAAATGATTTGGATGCGAGCATAAGAGGTATAGTTAGTAAGTTTACAGATGACACCAAAATTGGAGGTGTAGTGGACAGCGAAGAGGGTTACAACAGGATCTGGACCAGGTGGGCCAATGGGCTAACTGGCAGATGGAGTTTAATTCAGATAAATGCGATGTGCTGCATTTTGGGTTAGCAAATCTTAGCAGGACTTATACACGCAATTGTAAGGTCATAGGGAGTCTTGCTGACCAAAGAGACCTTGGAATGCAAGTTCATAACTCCTTGAAAGTAGAGTCGCAGGTAGATCGGATAGTGAAGGCGGCATTTTGTATGCTTTCCTTTATTGGTCTGAGTAGTGAGTACAGGAGATGGGAGGTCCTGTTGCGGCTGTACAGGACATTGGTTTGGCCAGTGTTTGAATATTTTGTGCAATTCCGGTCTCCTTCCTATCGGAAGAATTGTTGTGAAACTTGAAAGGGTTCAGAAAAGATTTACAAGGATGTTGCTAGGATTGGAGGATTTGAGCTACAGGGAGCGGGTGAACAGGCTGGGACGGTTTTCCATGGAGTTTCGGAGGCTGAGGGGTGACCTAACACAGATTTCAAAAATTATGAGGGGCATGGATAGGATAGGATAAATAGACAAAGTCTATTCCCTGGGGTCAGGGAGTCCAGAACTCGAGGACATAGTTTTAGCGTGAGAGGGGAAAGATATAAAAGAGACCGAAGGGGCAACTTTTTCACGCAGAGGGTGGTACGTGTATGGAACGAGCTGCCAGAGGATGTTCTGGAGGATGGTACAATTGCAACATTTAACAGGCATTTGGATGGGTATATGAATGGGAAGGTTTTGGAGGAAGATGGGTCGGGTGCTGGCAGGTGGGACTAGATTGGGTTGGGATAGCTGGTTGGCATGGACAGGTTGGACCGAAGGGTCTGTTTCCGTGCTGTACATCTCTTTGACTCTATCACTCATAGAGGTTATAGAAATAAACCGTGTGTTCGCGGCTGGAGGAGATGAAAGGTATAAAGATTTGTAGTTACCGAAGGAAATTACATCATTCGGGACCAGCAGAGTTTACAGAGACTGAGTTCGTTTTAGAGACAGGAAGAGTTCATAGTCATCATGAGAAATGGAGAAACTAATTTATGAGAGAAGCAGGGTCACTCTGCTTTGTGCCCAGAGAGAAGGAGGAGTCTAACAGCTGGAGGAGGTTACTAAGGTACAGAGCTTGATCGTTGTCGTGACGGGAAGGTTACAGAGATCATGAAGGTGGTAGGAGTACAAAAAAGTCACAAAGACAGGGAGGTTTTATCTGGTCTGGAAAGGACTACACTGAGAGGGATGGCTTAAGGAACTGAAGAGTTGTTTTTCTTCAGTTAAGGAGAGATGTGACAGAACCCGGGATTAAAGGCAAAGGCAGAAACTTGAAGAGTTTTACTGATATGAGGAGTTGACAGGGATAGGTAGGATTGTAAGGGCTGACAGAGATAGGGGAAGTGGTATCAATGAAACAGACAATGGAGAAACTGACAGACATAGGGAGGGTTCTGAGGAACACATGAATTTACAGACAAGATGTGATAATGAAGCCTGTGAATTTTCTCATGTTCCTTGCCCAGCATTCTTCCAACATCATGCCCTCAGGGTCTGAATTAAAGTCCACTAACTCCTCCCTGTGCTGTTTACTGTGAGTGATCTTACCGGCTGCAGGATTTACTGAAGGCTCCAGATCTCATTCTCCATCTCTCTGGCTGACCAACTGTCTTCAATGTGGTGATGGACGAAACAGGAATTGGGAATTCTGCTGAGTCAGGGATATCAGGAATACCTACAGGAAACAGAGAACTGGACAGAATGGTAAATTAGACTAATGCAATGACTGTTACACATGGACAATGGCATTGAATCCCACGGAGATCTGGAAATTCCCAGTCTCCATCGATGGCCTGTGCAGTTGCTTCTCTCTAGAGTGGAGAATGCTGTTGGCTCAGGATCTGGAGTAGCTGCAAGAGTGAGAGACACTGACAGAGGCAGCAATTAGACCCACTGGTACCAGATTATGCAGTGTGCTATAAATGGACACAGATGAGGAGGGGGACAGGTCTGAGGTGAATGGAAATTCCCAAGTCCAAAGAGAAAGGTTGAAATATTGGAACACCATGGAGATGTGAATGAAGACCAAAAGAAAGAAACAGTAAGGGACTGAGTTTAATTAAAATACGACATTGTCCAACAGATTTGTGACAGGAAATTATTGGTTAAAATAAAGTAAATGCCAGTTCCGCCCCTCACAATTCCTCACACACCACAAGTGACATCACTTCCGCCCCACACATCATCGCTGATGTCACACACTCAGCGACTTCCACGCCCCCCCCACTGCCATGTTTGCCACCACTTCCGCCCCCACCAACGCCACTCACGTGCATTCTGCTGACACCCCCCCAGGTCCCACCGTCACCATTCCTGCCCCCAGAACCCTGAGGCGAGCACCACCCCTGCTCATGACACCATCCCCATTCCCCCTAACACCACACCCACTCCAGTTCCAGGCTCCGTCGTCTCCCCCAGTTCCACACCTACGCTTGGTACCAGCTCGCAGTCCTGCCGATTTTCACCATTCCCCTGACCTCCCCCTCACTGACGACGAATGATCAGTCCTCAGCAAAGGCATCACCTTTATCCCCCTCCGTCCACAAATCAATGAATTTAATACACGCCGTGACATCAAACACTTCTTCCACTGCCTCCATCTCAGAGCTTACTTTTACAATGAAGACTCACGCCTATATTCTGAGGACCCATTTGCCGGCCTCCAATACACTCCATCCACCTGGACACCCCGGGCTGGCCAATTACCTGCCTTCGATTTCTTCATTTCCAACTTCCACCGAGACATTAACCGCCTCAACCTATCTACCCCCTCCCCCACTCCAACCTGTCACCCTCACAAGGTGCAGCTCTCCACTTCCTCTGCTCCAATACCGACCTCAGCATCAAACTAGCAGATGAAGGGGGTGCAGTGGTAGTCTGGTGCACTGACCTCTACACCGCTGAAGACATGATGCCAACTCAAAGACACCTCCTCCTACCACCCCCTCTACCAGGACTCACCTCGCATCACCAAACGCCATCTCCCAGAGCATAAAGAACCTCATCACCTCAGGAGGAGATGTTCCACTCACAGCTTCCAACCTCATTGTTCGGGATCCCCCACTGCTCGGTTCTACCTCCTTCCCAAGATCCGCAAGCCTGACCACCCTGGACGACCCATAGTCTCATCATGCTCATAAACCCAACGAACTCATGTCTACCTACCTCGACATTGTCCTATCCCCCAGTCCAGGAACTACCCACATTCGTTCGAGACACCACTCACACCCTCCACTCCTCCAAGACTTCTGTTTCCCTGGACCCCAACGCCTCATCTTCACAATGGATATCCAATCCCTCTACACCTCCATCCACCACGACCAGGACCTCCAAGCCCACCTTTTCTTCATCTCCCGACGTCCACAAGAGTACACTTCCACAGATAGTCTCATTCGTTTGGCTGAACTTGTCCTCACCTTTAATAATTTTTCCTTCAAATCCTCCCACTTCCTCCAGACCAAAGGGGTAGCCATGGGCACCCGTATGAGCTCCAGCTATGCCTGTGTCTGTGTTGGCTATGAAGAACAGTCCATCTTCCATAGTTAAAATGGCACCACTCCCCACATCCACCTCCGCAACACTGATGACTGCATTGGCACCACCTCCTGCTCCCTCGAGGAGTTGAGCAATTCATCAACTTCACCAACACATTCCACCCGGAACTCAAATTTACCTGGACCATCTCTGATACCTCCCTCCCCTTTCTGGACCTCTCCATCCCCATTAAATGACAACTAACTTGACACCGACATTTTTTACGAACCCACCGACTCCCACAGCTACCTAGATTACACCTCTTCCCACCCTACCGCCTGCAAAATTCCCAACCCCTATTCCCTATTCCTCCACCTCCGCCGTACCTGCTCCCAGGAGGGCCAGTTCCACCACAGAACACACCAGATACCCTCCTTCTTTCGAGTTTGGAATTTCCCTTCCCACGTGGTAAAAGATGCCCGCCAACGCATCTCGTCCACATCCCTCACCTCCACACTCAGACCCCACCCCTCCATCCGTAACAAGGACAGAACGCCCCTGGCGCTCACCTTCCACCCCACCAACCTTCGCACAAACCAAATCATCCCCTGACATTTCCGCCACCTCCAAACTGACCCCATCACCAGGGATATATTTCCGTCCCGACCTCTCTCCAGTTTCTGCTAAGACCATTCCCTCCGTGACTACCTGGTCAGTTCCACGTCCCCCAAAAACCCACCGCCCCTTCCTGGCACCTTCTCCTGCCACTGCAGGATTTGCAAAACCTGCGCCGACACCTCTCCCCTCACCACCATCCAAGGCCCCAAAGGAGCCTTCCACATCCAAAGTTTTCCCTGCACATCCACCAATATCATTTTTGTATCCGTTGCTCCAGATGCGGTCACCTCTACTTTGGGGAGACTGGACACCTTCTAGCAGAACACTTTAGGGAACATCTCTGGGACACCCGCACCAATCAACACCACCACCCTGTGACCTAACATTTCAATACCCCTCCCACTCTGCCGAGGACATACAGGTCCTGGGCTTCCTCCGCCGCCACTTCCTCACCATCCAACGCCTGGAGGAAGAACGCCTCACCTTCTGCCTCGGAACACTTGAACCCCAGGGCATCAATGTGGACTTCACCAGTTTCCTCATTTCCCCTTCCCCAACTCACCCCACCTCCAGCCTTCCAGCTCAGCACCGCCCTCATGACTTGTCCTAATGGCCTAGCTCCCTTCCCAACTATCCATTCCACCCTCCTCTCTGACCTATCACCCCATCCCCACTCTCATTCACCCATTCTACTCTTTGCTACCTTCCCCCATCCTCCTCCACTCTGATATATCACCTTCTTCCCCACCCCATTCACCTATTATACTCTATGCTACTTTCTCCCCATTCCCCACCCGCCCTCTCATTTATCTCCCCACTCTGCAGACTCGCTGCCTCTGTTCCTGATGAAGGGCTTTTGCCCAAAACGTCGATTTCACTGCTCCTCGGATGCTGCCTGACCTGCTGAGCTTTTCCAGCACCAATCTAATCTAGACTCTGGTTTCCAGCATCTGCAGTTCTTGTTTTTACCTTATTGGAGGAGGAGACTACCGAGATAAGGCATGTTGTAGACACTGAAGCAAGTTACAGCGATAGGGATGGTAATCTGGAATGCAGTACATTTCAAATATGTGGAGGCACTATCGGGAAGTTAGGAGGTTACAGCGATAGGATCTGTTATAGGAATTAAAAATTATTGAAGACACTGGACCACAAGACATGCCATAGATACACTGTTGCAGAGTAGTGAGTTTTAACATAACAGAACTTACATTGGTTTGGTGACTGAGCCTGGGGTGTGTGTGTACTTTGCTCCCCTCCAGCACTGTATCTATGTCATGTTGTGTTAACATGTGTTTGGAGCCCTCTCATTGTTCTTTGCTCTGTGCACTGTGGGTGACCTTACTTTACTACAGGATTTATTGAAGGCTCCAGATCTCCTTTCCCTTTGTCTCTCTCTGGCAGACCAACTGCATTCAATGAGGTGATGGACGATCCACCCAGCAGCTGGGAAGGCTATTGAGTCAGGACTTTCCTGAGTACCTACAGGAGTCAGAGAAATATCAGAATGGGAAACGAAACAGATGCAGTGAGGGTTACACATGGAGAATGGCACTGAGTCCCACCGAGATCTGGAAAATGGAGCGATATTAAGTAATCGTCCCAGATTGCTGGAAGATGTCAGGATCACACAATTGTGTCGGAAGAATGGGTTTAGCTTCATGATGCCCTAGTATCAGTGCTCAGGGATGAGCATCCAGTGAGCAGGTGAAGTAATGGCCTAGTGGTATTATTGCGAGAGAATGTAGGCAAAACCTCAGCTATTGTTCAGGGGAGGCAGGATTGAATCCCACCATCTGAAAAGGGGACATTTGAAATCAATAATTTTAAAAATAATAATTAACAATCCACAAATAAGTATGAAACAATTACTGATCTACAACAAATCCAATCACTTATCCTTTAGAGAAGGACATCTGCCTATCCTCACGTGGTCTGCACGACATCCCCACAGCAAAGTGTTTGCCTCTCTGAAATGGTCGAGCAAGCTACTCAGTTCAAGGGCTTCGAGTGCTGGGCAAGAAAGGTTGGTCAGCCAGAGACTCACACATCCCATACCTGATTTTTAAAAAATCTATTAGGATGATCGCCCTGGAACTGTGCTGGGAGCAGTGTCCTGACCAAACATGTCGGTAGGTTTATGGACAGGGCTTTAAACTGACAGAGAGGATGCAGGGGCAGGGTTCAGGTGGAAGGAGCTTTCCAAATGCAAAGAGAAAAGGTGAAGCAATGGAACAGCATAGGAATGTGGCTGAAGACAAGCAGAAAGGAACAGGATGGGACAGAGTTTAACTAAAATTGTACATCAGCAAATAGATTTGTGACAGCAAATTGTGGAAGAGAGTATATTATGTTTTTGTTTTGAATGGACAACTTTTCTGCAATAAGGTCGATGGATTTGGTCGATAAAAGAGATTTAGACACCAGGGAGACATGGATACAGGGTGAACAAAAATATTCAGTGGTTCGTAATCTTGTGCAAACTCAGGCAAAATGGGCAACGCTAACAATAATGGATAACAAAGGCATTACAGAGAAAGCGTTTGGCCTCAGATCATGAAGTAGAATCAGTCTGAATGTACATTCTGGCGACTACTTGCCAAGGACACAAGCAGCAGAACAGTTTTATCTCACAAACAGCATTTCATTGCTCATCACTGCATTAAACAGAAACTCATTGGAATTTTTTAACAAGGGCATTGTGATAATTTTGGAAAACTTCAATATTTGTATAATCTGGGAAAATCACATTGTCAACATTGATATTAGAAGGAGTTCGGTTATATTTTTTTCAGTGTTTCTTTGAAAAACACATTGTGCAACTGTTAAGAGACAAAACTATCAGAGAGCGACTGTGTAATGAAACTTAGTGAATTAGTAATGTCACCTGCAGAGATCCTTCGGGAAATTGTGATAAAGTGCAGTGTAAATAAATATAAAGTTTTAAAGTGAATCACAGAAAGGACAAGCTACAACTAGAAACAAAAATAGCCAATGACATGAGGTTGAGAGGAGAACTGACCAAGGTAAACAGGCTAAACAGACTGAAATATGTGTCTGTAAATGAACAGTGGAAAACATTTGATGGGACAATGCAAACTACTCAACAAAAGGACATTCAATTGAAATAGTAAAAACCTCAGCAAGAAATTCCCACTGATCCCTCACTCAAGACAAAAGGGATCATACTAGATTATGAGGGTGAGAAGATCACCACAAAGTACTTAAAATCCTGAAGTGAGAGTGTGTTTTAGGAGTAAATGGTAATGGATTGCAATGAGTCTGCTCGCAGGAGGAGGGCTGTGGGAAGGGGAGCCACGGTCAGGGTTCATTGACACGATAGGAACAGGGAGAGGTGAAGGTGCTGGAGGTGGTGAGAGTGTTACAGAGAGTGGTCAGGTGTTACAAAGCCAGGACGGATTGCTGCAGCTGGAGGGGTTTGCAGAGGTAGGGAGGGACATAGATATTTTTATATATTCATTCATGGGATGTGGGTGTCAATGCCTGGAACAACGTTCTTTGACCCCTCTGCTTATTACTGACATGGTAGCTCAGAGTCAGCCATATTGCTGTGGGTCTGGAGTCACATGTCAGCCAGACCAGGTTCGAATATTTGATGTCCTTCCCGAAAGGAGGTTAGTGAACTAGATGAGTTCTTTCCACTGATCAACAATGTTTTAATGGTGGCCCCACCAATATCTTTTACAGCCACGACATGAGATCCCAACTCTTACTCTTAATGCTCTCCCGAATGAAGATAACCATCCCAAAGGCCTGCTTCACCAGCCTGTCTACCTGTGAGACAACTTACAAAGAACTGTGTACCTGCATCCCTCGGTCTCTGACTGACAACACTACCCAGGCCCAGAACAATAACTGTACAAGTCCCACCCTGGTTTGTTTAACCAAAATGGAACACTTCACATTTATCTAATTAAACTCCATCTGCTATTCTTCAGCCCACTATCCCAGCAGTACTGTTCATCCTATTGTATCATAGATAAACTTCTTCACTGAACACTTTATCACCAATTTCTGTTTCACCCGAAACAATTACTTAACAGGAAACCAATAATCCCATCTAAACCATGTATCCAAATGACAAACAACAGTGGACCCACTACACCGCTGGTCACATGCCTCCAGTCAGAACAACATGTCTCCCAGCACCCTCTATCTCATACGATCAAGCACATTTTGTATCCAATTCACGAGCTCCTCCTGAATGCCATATCCTTTTGCACAGATCTGAGCTTATTACCCAGTTTACCAGGCAGAACACAGAACAGTAAAGCCCAAGACCCTTCGGCCATGATGCTATGCCAGCCTTTTATCCGACTGGAAGATCAAACAAACCTACACACCCTTCATTCTACTATTATTCATGTGTCTGTCCAAGAGTCTATTAAATGTCCCGGATGTATCTACTTTTCCTACCACCTACCATTCTCTATCCCCTTATCCATCCTCCATTTACCTGAAAATTATGCCGCCTTGTAACAGCCATTTAAGCCATAGGAGGAAAGGTCTGTGACTATTCTCTCTCTCTGTGCCTCTTATCATCTTGTTCACCTCCACAAAGTCGCCCAGCCCCCTTCTCCAATGAAAAAAGCATTAGCTCCCTCAACCTTTCTTCGTAAGAACTGCCCTCCATTACAGGCAGCATCTTGGTCAATCTCCTGTGTACGCTCTCTAAAACTTGCACAGCCTTCCTGTAAACAGGGGACCAGAACTGAACACAATATTCCAAGTTTGGTCTCACCAGGACGCTATAAAGATGCGGGGAAACCTCACGGCTCTTACAGTTAATCCCTTTCTAAGGGGAGCCAACACAACATATGCCTTTTTAACAACCCTACCAAGGTGCGTGGCTATATTGAGGGATGTGTGGACACGGACCCCATGATCTCTCTGTTCCTCCACACTGCCAAGTATTCTGCCTTTCACCCTGTATTCTGTATTCAAGTTCGACCTTCCAGAATGAATCACTTCACACTTTTCCCGATTGAACTCCATCTGCCACTTGCAGCCCAGCTCTGCGTCCTGTCAATGTCCCATTGCAATCTACAACAGCCCTCCACATTCCCCACCACTCCACCAAGCTTCATGTGATTGATAAACTTACTAACCTACTCTCCAACATCCACATCCAAGTCATTTACAAAAATCACAAAGAGCAGAGTCCCAGAGCCGATTGTTACAGAACACCACTGGTCACTGAGCTCCAGGCTCAATACTGTCCATCTGCTGCCACCCTCTGTCTTCTCTAAGCCATCCAACCCTGTATCCAGACAGACAGATTTCCCTGTATCCCAATTTTCCTTCTTTTCTGAATGAGCCATCAACATATTCTGCCATATCCTCAAAGAATTCAATAAGGTTTGTGAGGCATGACCTGACCCCTCACAAACCCATGATGACTGTCACTAATTTAACTATGGTTTTCCAAGTAGTCATAAATCCTGTCTTTAGAGTCCTCACCAATAATCTGCACAACACAGACATTCGACCAAATCTGTAACGTCAAGAATTCTACCTCCGTAACATGGTCCAAACTCTACAAACCTTCTCTCCTCTGCCATGTTCCCCAGAATGACACTGGAGGGTGGTGGGGATTTCAGAGATAGGGAGGGATATCAGGACACGAGAATTTTGCAGATATTAAGAGGGTTGCAGTGCCAACAGGAGGCTTCAGTAGTTGTGAGGTTTCATGGTGATGAAGGCATTTGAGGGGGGAAGTGAGGGAGGGAGAGAGGATTGTAGGGAAATGAGTGGTTTCACAGTTTAGGTGTTTTGTTAGGGCTGCAAAAGGTTACTGAGTTGGGGAGGGTGTAAGCACTGGTGGATATTACATAAAAATGTGTTTTTGTTTGCAATGCAGGAAGAGTATTCAGGAAGCTGGAGAGTATGGGGTCCGAACGAGGTTACACAAATGGAAAGAGTTGTCAGGAGTGCAGATGTTTACAGAGACAGCAATGGCCTGATCTGGAGCAGAGGACCCAGAATGGGAGGGATGTTGGGACTGGAGGTGGTTTCACAGGGAAGTAGGACCATAGACCCACAGGAGTTTACAGAAATGTGGAGAGCTGTAGGGCTGACAGGGGTTCATGGAGATGCAAATGTTTACAGGGTTAAGGATGTTTGTAGGCCAGGGCTGGATCACAGACAGAGTCTGTTTTAGGGAGCTGAGCAGATTACAGAGATAAAGAGGTTTGTATCGACTGGAAAAACAAACAGAGATATGAAGGGTAGTCGTGACTGAAGATGTTTATAGACATAGGAAGGCTTCGGTTCTAGAGGTTATGGCGGCTGTGGAATCTGGATTTCTTTTCAGAGACTGAGATAACAATTTTGGTCAGAAACAGTTTCACAGGTAAGGGAGCATAGCACAAACAGGCGGACGTTGTAGGGGAGGGTGACGTTTAAACAGATAGTGGTGTAAGAGCTGGACAAGGTTGTGAAGATGGGTAGATGGTGGAGACACAGGAGGAGCTTACATTGACATGGGGGTGATAGTGACAGGAGCGTGTTCAATAGATAGTGGGTTTTGTAGGGACTGGATTGGGAGAGGCACAGGCATACAGTGAGTTCGACAGATCAGGATTACTGCAGAGACCTGAGAGGATTACACTGACAGGGATGGTGGTCGGGTCTCCACAGACTGATGGTGTTTAAGGGACTGGAAGAGATTTGGTAGATAGGGAGGGATGTAAGAGCTGCAGGAGCTTATGGAGAGTGCAACAGTTTGAGCAGTTTGCAGAGGTAGGTTTCTCAGACAGGAGTAGGTTATAGAGAATGAGGGTTGTGTGGTCTGAGTAAGTCACAAAGAGGAGAGTTTCCGGATCTGGAAGAGGTTACACTGACAGGGACAGTTGAAGAGACTGAAGCAAAAATGCATGGAGAAGGTTACACAGATAGGGAGGTGAGTAGGGACTGAAGGTGAATACACAAACATGGAGGGTTGTATTGTTAGACAGAGCTGAGAGGGATAGGGACTGGTGTAGGGATTTACACAGATAGGGAAGGTTGTGTTTTGGAGAAGGTTACACTGATACAGACAGTGTTAGGGAGTGTTTAGTGGACTACAGAGGAGCTCAGAGAGAATGTATTATGGGGAGTGGAGGAGATTACAGACACAGAGATGGCTGTCGGGTTGAAAAGACCTTCTACAGATCCTCGGTACTGTAAGGCTGGAGGGAGATTATAACAGTGAGTGTTGCCAAGACTTAATTACTTCACTGATATAGAGCAGGTCTCAGCACGTAACTGTCAAAGGGAAGTTGAGACAGTCCAGATGAGTTTCAGAGATACAAATGTGTATGGGAGTTTCAAGAGGGAACAATTATTGGGAGTGCTGTACCAAATGGTAATAGTTATAGGGAGGGTTCTAAAAATAGGAAGACGTGACAGACATATCAATCTTTCTAAGGACTGGAGAAGGTTACATAGACAAGGAGTGTTTTAGAGTCTGGAGGAGATTACAGTGTTAAGGAGAATATTGGGGATCAGGCCAGGTGTAAGAGACGAGGATGGTTGACAGGGCTGGAAAATAACCTGAATAGAATCGCCATCGTGTGCAACCAGGCCATTCGGCTCAACCAGTCCGTTCCAAAACTCTGAAGACCATCCTACCCAGACCCACCCCTCTACCTATACATTAAACCCTGCATTTCTCGTGGTGAGGGAGGGACATGCACACACACAGCTAGGGAGGGGCACGCACGCACACAGCGAGGGAGGGGCACGCACGCACACAGCGAGGGAGGGGCACGCGCACACACACACACACACACACACACACACACAGAGCGCGAGGGTCAGACACGCACACACACAGCGAGGGTCGGACACGCACACACACAGAGCGAGGGAGGGACACGCACACACACAGCGAGGGAGGGACACACACACAGCGAGGGAGGGACACACACACAGCGAGGGAGGGACACGCGCACACATAGAGCGAAGGAGGGGACACACAAACACAGACACACAGACACAGCAAGAGGGGGACACGCGCACACAGCGAGGAGGCATATATACACACATAGCAAGGAAGGGACATGCGCACACACACAGTGAGGGGGTTACCCACAGAAACACAGCGAGAGAGTGCCACACACACACACACACAGGCACAGACACAGACACACACACACAAACACACACACAGCGACGGAGGGACACATCACACACGCATCGAGGGAGAGACACACACGCGCGCGCGCACACACGCACAGAGTGAGGGAGGGAAGGACATGCACACACAGCGTGGGAGGCACACGCACACACAGCGAGAGAGGGACACCTTCACACACAGCAAGGGAGTGACACACACACAGGGAAGGAGGGACACGCACACACATTGCGAGGGGTAGGGCATGTATACAGAAATTGAGAGGGGACACGCACACGCACAGCACGAGGGTCGGACACGCACAAACACAGAGCGAGGGAGGTACACGCACGCACACACACACACACACACACACAAACACACACACACACACAGAGCGAGAGAGGGACACACTGTGACATGCAATGTGGGAGTGGACATGAACACGCACAGCGCGAGGGTCGGACAAGCACACACACAGAGCGAGGGAGGGACACGCACGCACAGCGCGAGGGTCGGACAAGCACACACACAGAGCGAGGGAGGGACACGCACGCACACAGCGAGGGAGGGACACGCACAAACACACAGCGAGGGAGGGACACACACACACAGTGAGGGAGGGACACGCGCGCACACAGAGCGAAGGAAGGGACACACACACACACACACACACAGAGAAACAGCCAAAGGGGGACACGCACACACAGCGAGGAGGCATATACACACACATTGTAAGGGAGGGACACGCACATGCACAGCAAAGGAGGGACATGCGCACACACACAGTGCGGGGGTTACCCGCAGAAACACAGTGAGAGAGTGCCACACACACACACACACACTAGACACAGACACAGACACACACACACAAACACACACACAGCGAGCGAGGGACACATACACACACGCATCGAGCGAGAGACACACACGCGCGCGCACACACACACAGAGTGAGGGAGGGAAGGACATGCACACACAGCGTGGGAGGCACACGCACACACAGCGAGAGAGGGACACCTTCACACACAGCAAGGGAGGGACACACACACAGGGAAGGAGGGACACGCACACACATTGCGAGGGGTAGGGCATGTTTACAGAAATTGAGAGGGGACACGCACAAGCACAGCGCGAGGGTCGGACACCCACAAACACAGAGCGAGGGAGGGACACGCACACACACACACACACACACACACACACACACACACACACACAGCGAGGGAGGGACACACTGTGACATGCAATGTGGGAGTGGACATGCACACGCACAGCGCGAGGGTCGGACACGCACACACACAGAGTGAGGGAGGGACACGCACACACACAGCGAGGGAGGGACACACACAAACACACAGCGAGGGAGGGTCACACACACACAGCGAGAGGGGACATGCACAGACATGGCGAGGGAGAGACACATGCACACATAGCAAGGGGGTCATGAACTCACACAGATCGGGGCGATGCAGACACACAATGGTGGGGATATGCACACAGAGCAAGGGAGGGAGACACAGACACACACACACACACACACACACACACACACACACACACACAAAGCGAAGGATGGACATGCAAACATCCACACAGTTAAGGGATACACGCAGACACACAACCAGGGAGGGACACACATACTCACACACACACACTCACATACACTGCAACAGGGACACACATACTCACAGCAAGAGGGACACACACACACACACACACACACACACATGTAGGGGGTAGTGTAATTTTTAAACGGTTAGCTGCCTTTTAGTCTTTTCTACCTCATAGTAAACACAAGCAGACACTCGAAACTGTTGCCGGACCTCCCCCACGTTTATATGAATGAAACAGTTGTAACAGCTTTCCTCGATAGTTGAGAGGCCGCCCTTAACCACAGTTGTACAACATCATCCATATAAGGGAAGAACGGGAAGCTCAAACACTGATTGGCCAAGTGAATGATAAAAGAATCCCAGGCACCAGAACCCAAAAAAGGAAAACAGTGCGGAATCCGAGCACTCGTTGGTCAAGGCAGCAGTAGTAAACCCAGCCCACATATACATGTATATAATGTGTGGAGATTATTATGCTTGTGTGTGTGTACCTTTGGGAACTGCACCCGACTTTGCAAAGTTGAATGAAAAGTTTTGGACTGACTCCTCCGTGTCTTTGTTCCTGGGAAGGGAAATGAAAAGTGCCGTAGATGGGGCTGGATAGCTACCTATCTCGCACAATTGGGGGCTCCTCCGGGATGAAATAATTATTGCCGGGGGGGGCAGTCTCTTCGGCTCACGGATCAAGCCTGATTACAACAAAGACGCGTCTAGTATATATTTATACTTCTCACTGATCGGCTTGGTCCGTTGGCCGTCGGCCAAGGGACGATGTGACCCGGCTCATTTAAAAATAATTTTGAATCCTGGAAAAGGAACACACGGACGAGTGCTGGGACGACCGGTTAGTGACTATACACGGGGGTACACACATTTAAAAAGGCCAGACAACTCCGTGCACGGATCAAGGTAAGAGATTCTTTTGTTCTTCCTTGTTGGCCGCGTGGTTTTGACGGTCATCTGTGAAAACGCTTTGGGCGTTTAAGACCAGGACTGAAGATAAACCACGGGAAATTGTGGTTTTGACGGTCATCTGTGAAAACGCTTTGGGCGTTTAAGACCAGGACTGAAGATAAACCACGGGAAATTGTGGTTTTGACGGTCATCTGTGAAAACGCTTTGGGCGTTTAAGACCAGGACCGAAGATAAACCATGGGAAATCAGACTTCTAGATTTACTAAGGAAAAGTCAGGGAAGACTGCAAATGGGAAAGAAATACCCCCCGATAGTCCATTAGGTCGGAAGTTAAGTCTATGGACGGACAGTAGTAGAACGAAGGACTTAAAGAAAGAGACCATGATAAAATATTGTTGTTTTATATGGACCAAAGAACCTATCCGCGCCCCCTCGGTAGTTTGGCCCGAGTATGGGTCTGATGAAGACTGGGTGTGTCAAATCCTAAATGTATATGTTAACAGAAAACAACCGTTTGACCCAGAGGAGAGCAAATATGCCGCCGCCTGGTTGGCGGGAGACGGCGAGAGTCCCACGCGTCTCTATCCTCTGACTCCCCAAACAGACCCGAGGAAGCCCCAGAAGTCTTGGGACATCCTCACCGACGGTTTGCCACCGTCTTCCCCGCCCCCATATATACCACCCGCGCACGACCAGGCGTCCAGCGCGGACCTCCCTCCTGCGATGGATAATTCCGAGTCCCAGCAGGCTACGACCAGTGAGGAAGGGACTGCTGGGGGGTGTACAGGAGGGGGCACAGAACTCACCCCAGGCACTAGGAAATCAGTCCGACTCGAGATGCGGAGAGGTCGAGAAGAGGGATTGAGAGCTGGGAGGAGTGATAATATTGAACAGCTGAACCCCTTACGAGAGGTGCCGTTTGGGAACGAACGGACCGGGTTTGTAGTACAACCTTTAAATTCTGGGGATATCCGGCATCTCCGTAATGAACTACCCCGTCTACTGGACGACCCCGTCAGTGTGGGAATACAACTGGACCAATTTCTGGGGCCCAGTATATACACATGGGCTGAACTGCAGGCCATGATGAGAATACTATTTAATTACGATGAAATTGTTATGATCCGGAATAGTGCAATGGCCATTTGGGATAGGGAGCATCAGGACGGCCCTCAGCGTGGAGAGCAGAAGTACCCCTTAGAGGACCCCCGGTGGGATCATAACGACGCGGGGGGAAGGGCCAATATGACAGACCTCAGAAGCCTTATAATCAGGGGGATCCAAACCTGCGTGCCCAAACAGCGGAATTTAGCAAAAGCATTTGAAGTTGGACAGAAAAAGGATGAATCCCCGAGTGAGTTTTTAGACCGTTTGCGGGAGTCCATGCGAAAGTATTCAGGTTTAGACCCCGATGGGGAAATAGGCAAGAGCATGCTTAAGGTGCACTTTGTGACTAAGTCATGGCCTGACATTCAGAAGAAATTACAGAAAGTGGAGGATTGGGCTGAAAAGGATGTTGCAGAATTATTACGGGAAGCACAGAAGGTGTACGTTCAGAGGGATGTAATAAGGGAGAAACATAAGACAAAAATGATGGTGGCAGCCGTACGGGAAGCTTGTAAGTCCACCGGAATGGGGGAGGGAGATTCTGGGGTGGAAAGAGGAACGTCGAAGAAAAGTTGGAGAGGGAGAGAAGCGAGACGGGGCAGAAGTGAGAGAGGAGGATCTTATGGAATTGAGCGCCCTCAGAAGGCCGGATGTTACCATTGCGGGAAACTGGGACACTTCAAAAGGGATTGTCCCGAGTTTAAAAGGGAAAGAGAAGGGATGTATGAAATGGAGTGTGAACAAATGGATTAGGGAAGTCAGGGGAGGATCGGAACACGGGCCTACCAAGAACCCCTGGTAAATTTACGGGTGGGCCCATTTAGACAAGATGTTACCTTCTTAGTTGACACAGGCGCTGGCAGGTCCTCAATTCCCCTCCATCCGAGGGGGGTTGGCTTCCAAGCTAAAACATTAAACATTTCAGGAGTTAAGGGTGGGGTTTTTAGTGCGAGAATATTCGAACCACAACCCTTGCGGCTGGAGGAGGAGGAACTCCAGGTTGAACTCCTTCACCTCCCCCATCTTCCCTATGGGTTGTTGGGACGGGATTTGATAGTCCGTTTCGGATTGCGAATAGAAGTGGGAGAAGAGGAAGAATTAGCCGTTACCATGTCATACCTTAGTGAGTCCCGATTGACAGAGATAGACCCTAGGGTTTGGGTCGCCAAAGGGAACCGGGGGGGACTCGCAATTCGACCTGTGGAGGTAAAATTAAAGCCCCAGAGCCCCGACGTCAGAGTGCGCCAATACCCCATCTCTTGGGAAGGGAGGCAGGGCCTGAAGACAGTTATGGAAGACTTAATAAAAGATGGATTGGTAGAGCCCTGTATGTCACGATACAATTCCCCAATCCTGCCGGTCCGGAAGTCGGATGGGAGCTACCGAATGGTCCAAGACCTAAGGGAGGTAAATAAAATTGTCCAAGTACGGCACCCTGTGGTACCGAACCCATACACTATTCTGGGGCGAATTCCCCCGGACCACGGCTGGTTTAGTGTTATAGACTTAAAGGATGCCTTCTGGGCGTGTCCCCTGGACAAGGACAGTAGGGATCTTTTTGCTTTTGAATGGGAGGATCCTGATACTGGCAGAAAACAACAGTACAGGTGGACCGTACTCCCCCAAGGATTCACTGAGTCCCCGACTCTGTTCGGGCAGATTCTGGAACAATTATTGGAGGGACTAACCTTGTCCCCGGCCCTTAAGCTTATACAATATGTGGACGATCTCCTTTTATCCGGACCGGCGGAGGAGGACGTCCTACTTGGGACTAATGCCCTGTTAAATTACCTAGCTGAGAAGGGGTTAAGAGTGAGTCAGAAGAAGCTCCAATATGTTGAGAAAGAGGTTAAGTACCTGGGACACTTGATAAGCCAGGGACAGAAACGAATAAGTCCGGAAAGAGTGCGGGCAATAATCGAACTAGGCCTCCCAACGACCAAGAGGGAGTTGCGGAAGTTCTTGGGACTCTTAGGCTATTGTCGGTTATGGATAGACGACTATGCCCCCCTTACTAAAGACTTGTACCTAAAACTCATTGAGGAGGCACCCAACAGAATAAAATGGGAGGAGGAGGAGAAAAAGTTAATTGAAATCCTAAAAGGAAAATTGATGGCCGCACCTGTTTTAAGCTTGCCGGATTTTAGTAAGACATTTCGCCTCTTTGTGAACTCCAGAAAGGGAACCGCTCTTGGAGTATTGACCCAGGACTGGGGGGGTAAAAGGAAGCCCGTGGCTTTCCTGTCAAAAATTCTGGATCCAGTCTCCCGAGGGTGGCCGGAGTGTGTCCAAGCGGTGGCAGCCACGGCAAAGCTGGTAGAGGAAAGCAGGAAGTTGACTTTCGGGGCCCCCTTGACAGTCACTACTCCCCACCAGGTTAGAACTATCCTGAATCAGAAGGCCGGGAGGTGGCTGACTGACTCGAGAATTCTGAAATATGAAGCCATATTGTTAGACCGAGAAGACCTCCGAATAGAAGTCGGGGGCTGCCAGAACCCGGCGGACTTCCTTTGGAAAGGGGAGGGCGAGGAGGAACTGGAACACTGCTGTTCAGACATAATAGAGTACCAGAGTAAAGTGAGGGAAGATCTGAGGGATACCCCCTTACATGCAGGAAGGCGGTGGTACATTGATGGGTCCTCTCGAGTGATAGATGGGAAGAGACACAACGGTTATGCAGTCATTAGTGAGACTGGTTGGGAATTAGTGGAAAGTGGACGGCTACCGAATGCCTGGTCCGCACAAACGTGCGAATTGTACGCCTTGCACCGAGCTCTGAGGAATTTAAAGGGAATAGCCGGGACAATCTACACTGACTCTAAGTATGCCTTTGGGGTAGTACACACCTTTGGGAAGATCTGGAAAGAAAGGGGAATGATAAATAGTAGAGGAAAGGAGTTGGTCCACGAGGAACTAGTAGCCATGATCTTGGAGGATTTGTTGCTGCCACAAGAGATTGCTGTAGTACATGTGAAAGGACACCAGAAAGACGATAAAATAGAGACCCTGGGGAATCAATTGGCAGATGAACAGGCAAAATTGGCTGGGATGGGGAAGGAAGTAATAAACTGCCTGGTAAGGATTCCACAGATATCCGAAATTACCGAAGTGCCCACGTTTACTGACAAAGAAGAAACTCTTCTCGCGTCTCTGGGGGGTACAAAGGATAGGGAAGGCAAGTGGACCTTACCCGATGGCCGCCAGCTACTAAATCGACCGTTGACGCGGGACATTATTGCCCGTTTACACCAAGGGGGTCACTGGGGCGCCCAGGCACTGTGTGATGCCTTCCTGCGCCGATATGCTCACCCTGGTCTGTACACGGTAGCCAAGCAGGTCACAGGAGATTGCATAACGTGTCGAAAGATTAACAAAAGGGGGCTGCGGCAGCATGCAAGACAAGGGGGTAGGAGTCCGGCCTATAGGCCGTTTGAGTATATCCAGGTAGATTACACTGAGCTCCCCCCCATAGGTCGACTGAAGTATCTATTAGTAGTGGTAGATCACCTGACAGGATGGGTGGAAGCTTTCCCCACTACCACGGCAACGGCAACTCAGGTTAGCAAGATTCTACTCGAGCAAATCATCCCACGATTTGGGCTACCCCGCGCTATTGACTCTGACCAGGGGAGCCACTTCACCTCGACCATCCTCCAGAATGTAGTGCAAGCAATGGGGATTGACTGGGATTTGCACACCCCCTGGCATCCCTCCTCCTCGGGCAAGGTCGAAAGAATGAACCAGACCATCAAAAAGCAGCTAACCAAGCTCACTAGTGAAATCGGCCTGCCTTGGACCAAATGCCTACCCCTTGCCCTGTTGCAAATTCGCACCCAGCCAAGGCGGGATTTGGGCGTCTCCCCTTTCGAAATGTTATTTGGCCTCCCGTTCCATGGGCCGAAGGGGGAACCTCCTGTATTTGAGTCTCGGGATATGTTTGTGCAAAAATATGTGGTGGCTCTGGGGTCTGCTCTATCTCGTTTACGCCAACAGGGACTTTTGGCACAGACGCCGCCCCTCGAGTTTGCGGTGCACACCGTCAAGCCGGGTCAGTGGGTCCTGATTAAAAGCTGGAAGCAACGTACCCTCGAACCAACTTGGGATGGTCCCTTCCTGGTACTTTTGACGACTGAAACGGCTGTCCGTACGGCCGAAAAGGGCTGGACACATTACACTCGAGTCAAGGGACCAGTGCCACAACCGACGGAGGACGAACGAACCTCTCTGACAAAGGCATCTAAGGAACAGAGACCCTGAGAACGAACTAATCGGACTTTGGCGAGTCTAAAGGAACTGTGCCCTCGGGCTACGGGTGTCGCGACAAAATGCGGTCAATCGTATTGTTAACTTGCTATGCCATTATCCTTGGGCTGGGTCTTTGTGTGCGTGTTACCCAATTTGGCCTCTGGTTAAAACAAGCAGAGGACCGTCAGTGGTTCACCATCTCCGTGCTTGCCAACCAATCAACACAGACACTTAGCTTAGACCTATGTGAGTTGGTGCCCTGTAGGACTAAAAGTCAACTGAATCAAACTAAGCAGAATCTAGAGAGAGAAAGGGGATTCCAGGGTCAGACGTTAGTATTACAATTGCATGGTAGGGAAGGCCTAAGTAGGCCTCCAGCCCCCGGGGTCCAGGCTATGGTGTCAGTTGTCCGTGATCCCATCACCCCTGGACGGGATTGTGGGCAGAATCAGTGCAATCCGCTCTATCTGACCATAAAGAACTTGGAAAAGAACGAGGCGAGCCTTAATAGAACAATACTGGGTATTAGAGTTGGGGGCCAGGCAGGATGGGGGGGGGGATGCAGCTGTGCTGCACGTATATCACGGTCATTGAAGCTGAGTCTGGGGGCTCATCCACCACTGATAAGCAGGAAAAGATTAGAATAATTGAGACGACGGATTTGGAAAAGACCTTTGAAATAGAAACGGGATACGGGGAGGCGAATGCCTGGATGGAATGGGTCAAATATACTGTGAGGAGCATGAAAAAGAGTGATTGCTACGCATGCACGAGTGCCCGCCCTAACCCTCAGGTGGTCCCATTCCCGCTGGGATGGGAGAAACACCCACGAGCCATGGACTGCATGATAAGGCTGTACCAGGACCGAGAGGCCTGGAACGACCCCACTTGTCGACCCTTGAGTTTGAAGTTTCCCCCCGTCAGGTCTGAGGGGGCGCCCCGCCCGCCATCATTCTCAGGGGTAACGGGTACGCACCAGGTCTGCGTCTCTCGGACGGGACTACAGTGGGACGACGATGTGGGGACATTTGACAAGTGCAGCGGATCAATTCGGCTGGTCAATGAAACTACCGGGGGCGGGAATTACTCCCACATTCATGTACCTAGGGCAGACCTCTGGTGGTACTGTGGTGGGAGGGTTCTGCGACCGACCCTGCCCCAAAAATGGACGGGCACTTGTGCGATCGTTCAATTGGCCATCCCATTCACCCTGGTATTCGAAAAACAAGAGCGACCCCGTTCTAGTGGAAGAACAGAGAGAGCTTTGGAGACCTCTTTCGATGATAACATATATTTAGATGCCATAGGGGTCCCCAGGGGTGTTCCTGACGAATACAAGGCGAGGAACCAGATAGCGGCGGGTTTTGAGTCGTCACTGTTCTGGTGGGTGACCATCAATAAGAATGTGGATTGGATTAATTATATTTACTACAATCAGCAGAGGTTCATTAATTATACCCGGGATGCAGTGAAAGGAATAGCAGAACAACTGGACGCCACTAGTAGGATGGCGTGGGAAAATAGGTTGGCCTTAGACATGATGTTGGCAGAGAAGGGGGGTGTTTGCGTCATGATAGGCACTCAGTGCTGCACTTTCATCCCCAACAACACAGCCCCTGATGGGTCCATCACCCGCGCCCTGGATGGACTCACCACATTGGCGGACGAACTGGCCGAAAACTCGGGCATTGACTCTGGCCTCACGGACTGGTTGGAAGCTTGGTTCGGTAAATGGACGGGGGTGGTCGTTCCCTTTCTTGTCTCATGTATAGTGGTGGCAGGGGTACTCACTGCCCTTGGGTGTTGCGTTATTCCCTGTGTCCGGGGATTAACTCAACGACTGATCGAAACCGCCCTTACTAAGAAAGATGTTCCCTATGGGCAGGTTGAACGAATAAATCTCGAGATGGAACAACGTCAATCCCTCTTGGGCGGGGGTAGTATTAGAGAAGGGCAGTTTGATGAACAAGCTCGGGAGTTATTAAATGCCCTGGAGAAGAAACTTACGGTTGAAAAATTACAGGCCGTAAGAAAAGACACGGGGGATTTGTAGGGGGTAGTGTAATTTTTAAACGGTTAGCTGCCTTTTAGTCTTTTCTACCTCATAGTAAACACAAGCAGACACTCGAAACTGTTGCCGGACCTCCCCCACGTTTATATGAATGAAACAGTTGTAACAGCTTTCCTCGATAGTTGAGAGGCCGCCCTTAACCACAGTTGTACAACATCATCCATATAAGGGAAGAACGGGAAGCTCAAACACTGATTGGCCAAGTGAATGATAAAAGAATCCCAGGCACCAGAACCCAAAAAAGGAAAACAGTGCGGAATCCGAGCACTCGTTGGTCAAGGCAGCAGTAGTAAACCCAGCCCACATATACATGTATATAATGTGTGGAGATTACTATGCTTGTGTGTGTGTACCTTTGGGAACTGCACCCGACTTTGCAAAGTTGAATGAAAAGTTTTGGACTGACTCCTCCGTGTCTTTGTTCCTGGGAAGGGAAATGAAAAGTGCCGTAGATGGGGCTGGATAGCTACCTATCTCGCACACACACACACACACAGCGTAGGAGGGACACACGCATGTGCAAGCACAAAATGACTGACACACACAGCGAGAGAGGGACACGAACACACAGCCAGGAATGGACATGCACACACAGTGAGGGAGGGACACACACACACACACAAAGCAAGAGAGGGACACGCACACACAGCGAGGGAGGGACACACACAAACACAACGGGGGAGGGACACGCACAACACAACGAGGGAGGGACACGCGCAAACACAATGAGGGAGGGATACACACACCGCAAGTGGGAGACACGCACACACAGCGAGTGAGGGGCACACACACACATAGCGAGGGAGGGACACGCACACACACAGCGAGGGAGGGACACGCTCACTCACAGCGAGGGAGGGACACGCTCACCCACAGAAAGTGGGGGACATGCACACACACCAAGGCAGGGACGGACACACACACACACACACACACACATACACACACAGCGAGGGAGGGACACACACACAGACACACACACACACAGCGAGGGAGGGATATGCACACACACAGCAAGGGAGGGACACGCACGCACACAGCGAGGGAGGGGCACGCACGCACACAGCGAGGGAGGGGCACGCACGCACACAGCGAGGGTGGGGCACGAACACACACAGCGAGGGAGGGGCACGAACACACACAGCGAGGGAGGGACACACTCACACAGCGATGGAGGGACACACACACACTGAGTGAGTGATATGTATACACACACATACAGAGCGAGGGGAGGACACCCTCACACACTGCAAGCGGGGCACACACACACACAGCAAGAGGAACACACGCGCACACACACACACACACACACACACACACACACAGCGAGGGTGGGACACGCACACACACAACGAGGTTGAGACATGCAGACACAGTGAGGGTGAGACATGTGCTCAGAAAGTGAGAGGGAAACACACACACAGCGAGGGGACACACACACAAATTGAGGGAGGGAGACACGCAGACATACGCGCACACAAACACGCACACAGTGAGGGAGGGACACTCCCACACACACAGTGAGGGAGGGACACTCACACACACCGTGTGGGAGGGACACGTTCACATACACAGTGAGGGAGGGAGAAACACACACAGTGAGGGAGGGACAAACACACACAGTGAGGAAGGGACAACCACACGCAGTGAGGAGAGTTACACACACACAGGGAGGGAAGGGGACACACACGCATACACACACACACAAACACAGAACAATGGAGGGACACGTGCACACACAGTGATGTGTCTCCTCTAACGTGTAATCATCCAGCTCTCACTCCAGTCTGCTCCCTCACAGGGTCACCGTCGCTGTGACTCCCAGGTACAACTAGGCCTCAATCCTCACTGCTGATTTATATTCTCCCAGGTGTGAGTCAGCCTCAAGCTCCTGCTCCAAGTTGCTCCCTCACACGGTCCCTCCCTCTGTGACTCGGTGCTGATTTCGAGCCTCCTGCTCTGCTTTTTATCCAAATCCAAGTCCCAGTCGGCCTTGACCCTCGCTGCTGATTTATATTCTCCCGCTTTGTGCTGCTCTCTCTCAGGTTCTCTCCCCTTGTGACTCCCAGGTAATGATAGGCCTCAAGCCTCAGCTGAGATTTATAACACCCCATTCCGCACTGCTCTCTTACAGGATCGCCGTTGGGCCTGAAAGACAGTGGGGAAGAGGAGGATTAGACAGAGCAGATGTTGTTTCAGTGATTGAGGGAGCTATAGGGAATGAAGCAGGTTATCTGGGGAGCTCGGCAGACCTGCAGTGATTAAAGAACGGTACTGGAAGATACAGCGAGAGTTGCAGACACTGAAGAAGGCAAAGGAGATAGAGAGATGGTGGCTTGTTCATGACGGAGCTTTGCAGAGTCTTAAGGGCTTCAAAGTTTGGGTGAAGATCTGGAGCTCGGGTGCTCATTATCGTGGTTCTGTTCGCCGAGCTGGGACCTTGTGCTGTAGACGTTTCGTCTCCTGTCTAGGTGACATCCTCAGGGAGCCTCCTGTGAAGCGTTTCTGTGTTGTTTCCTCCGGCAACTATAGTGGTTTGTATCTGCCGCTTCTGGTTGTCGGTTCCAGCTGTCTGCTGCAATGGCCGGTATATTGGGTCCAGGTCGATGTGCTTATTGATTGAAACTGTGGATGAGTGCCATGCCTCGAGGAATTCCCTGGCTGTTCTCTGTTTGGCTTGTCCTATAATAGTAGTGTTGTCCCAGTCGACAACATGTTGCTTGTCATCTGCGTGTTTGGCTACTAAGGATAGCTGCTCATGTCGTTTCATGGTTAGTTGGTGTTCATGGATGCGGATCATAACTGTCTTCCTGTTTGCCTTATGTAGTGTTTTGTGCAGTCCTTGCATGGGATTTTGTACACTACATTGGTTTTGCTCATGCTGGGTATCGGGTCCTTCCTCCTGGTGACTTGTTGTCTGATAGTGGCTGTTGGTTTGTGTGCTGTTATGAGTCCGAATGGTCGCAGTAGTCTGGCTGTCAGTTCTGAAATGTTCTTGATATATGGTAGTGTGGCTAGTCCTCTGGTTCGTGGCATGTCTTCGTTCCGTTGTCTTTCCCCGAGGCATCTGTGGATGAAATTGTGTGGAGTTTGACCCCATCCCGCAGCTCACCAATAGGATAAACAACACACTGAGAGACCTACAAAAAAAATGGACAGATAACCAGATTTGACCGACAGAGTGTGAAACCTGAAAGCAACAAAACCCTCACATTCTATGGACTACCTAAAGTGCACAAACCAGACATCCCACTCAGACTCATAGTATCACTACCAGGGACACCATCACACAAACTGGCTAAAGGACTACAGCAGAAACTGAAACACCTGATCAATGGATCCAGACAATCTATACAATCAACACAGGAATTCTTGGACATCATCAGAAATATACACATAGACAAGGAAGAAACTATGGTCTCATTCGATGGAACAGATCTGTTCACCTCTATCGACAAAACTCTACCCAGAGAAACAATAGCCAACCTGCTGGACATACAGAACAGACAACAAGACGGGGAACCTATCAACAAAGACTCCATACTGAAACTACTGGACCTGTGCCTCACAACACACTTCACATTCAACAACCAAATATATGAACAAATCAATGGCACACCCATGGGTTCACCCATCTCTGGACTCATAGCAGAAGCGGTAATGCAAAGGTTAGAACAAACAGTCATACCGCAAATTCACCCAAACTCTGGGTCAGATATGTGGATGACACCTTTGTAATCATTAAAAACACAGAAATAGAGAACACACACCGGATCATCAACGCCACATTCACAGGAATCCGATTCACTAGAGAGGAAGAAAAGGACAACTAACTATGGAGAATAAATTAACCATGGTATGTAATATTCGAACGTGCATCATGGGTGAAGGGCAGAATAGATTTTGTACCTGTGTCATTGAACTGTGTTGAAAAAAAGCAAGGGTGACATGGTAGTTCAGTGGCTAGTACTGCTGCCTCATAGTGCCATGGATCCGGGTTTGGTTCCAGCTTCCGGTGACTCTCTGTGTGGAGACTGCACATTCTCACTGTGTTTGTGTGTGTTTCCTCTGGGTGCTCCATTTTCCTTCCACAATCTAAAGATCTATAGGTCAGGTGAATTGGCCATGCTAAGTTAACCTCTGTTATGTGCATGCGTCAGGGGTAAATATAGGGTAAGGGAATGGGACTGGGTGGGTTACTGTTTGGAGGGTCGGTGTGGTCTTGTTGTGACAGATGGCCTGTTTCCATACTGTAAGGAATCTTTCAAAAAAACTATTTCTAAATAAACCTTATCCTTCCAAATGCATGCATATCTCATCCCTCAGACTCTTCTCAAGCAACCCACGTACCACAGATATTAGACTTCCTGGTCTATCGATTCCAGATTTTTCTTTGCTTCCCTTTTTGAATAATGGCACAGCATTTGCTGATCTCCAATATTCTGGAACCTAACCTGTCGCTAACGATGATGCAAAAATATCAACCAGGGTCCCCGTAGTTTCTTTTGTAACCTCTTGCATTGTTCTTGGATGCATCTGTTTAGGACCAGGGGATTTATCCACCTTCATACATTCTAATGCATCCAACACGTCTTCACCTGTGATGTTGACTCACCCCAAGATAACACTACGACTTTTGTTAACCTCCCAAGTTTCATTTATTTCTCCACGGTAAAGACAGAGGAGAAATATCCATTGAGAATCTCGCAAATCTCCTATGGTTCTAAACATGCATGTCCACTTTGGATCTTGAGGGGTCATATTCTCATTTAGTTATTCCTTTTACTTTAATATACTTAATGAACCTCTTTGGATTCACCCTAATCTTCTCAGCCAAGGCTATCTTGAGCCCCCTTTTCACCCTCCTGATTTCCATCTTCAGTCAACTACTGTATCCCCTGTACACCTCCAGGTATTCCCTCGATCCAAGCTGCCTGGACCTGAGCCACGCCTCCTTTTTGCTGGTCAAAGTCTCAATATGTCCTGACATCCGAGGTTTCCTCTTCCTTCCAACCTTGCCTTTTACCCTCACAGAAACATATAGACCTTGAACTGTAGACATTTCACTTTTAAAGGCCTCCCACATGCAAGAGGTCCCTTCGCCTGCAAACAAACTCCTCCAACCAACCCCTACAAGCTCCTGTCTAATTCCATCAAAATTCGCCTTGCCCCAAGTTTGAACTTGAACATGTGGGCCAGTTTTGTCCTTCTCCATTACTATTTAAAAATTAATAGAACTATGTTCACGGGTCCCAGAGGGCGCCCCCACTGTCACCTCAGTCATCCGTCCTGCCCTAGATCTTAGAGTAGGTCACGTTTTGTCCCTTCCCGATTTGCACCCTTGACTTACTGCTTGAGGAAACTATTCTGAACCCACTTAATAGATACACCCCATCTCAGTCCTTAATTCTCTGTCATTCCCAGACTATGTTCAGAAAATTAAAATCTGCTACTAATGTAACCCTATTGGACTTGCAAGTCTTCCCAGTCTGTCTATATATTTTTGTTCCCTTAATTCCTCGTTTACTATTTGGGGGCCTATAGTACAATCCAAATACTCTCACTATTCCCTTCATATTTATTAGCTCCCCAGACAAATCCTCACAGGATGATCCATCAGTTATTTTATCTCTGATTACTGCTGTGTTCCTCGCCTTAATCAAAAATGAAACTCCCTGTCTCGTCTTTCCACCATCTCTGTCTCGTATAAAGCACCTGTACCCTGGTACATTAAGCTGCCAGTGCTGTCCCTCCCTTAGCCATGCTTCAGTAATGGCTATAATATCCCAGTCCCACGCACCGATCCATGCCCTGAGTTCATCGGCCTTACCTGTCAGCCATCTTGCATTGGAACAGTTGCAATTTAATCCAACAGACATTCTTTGCTCCCTGTCGTTGTCCAGCCTGACCTGTCTCTTCATTTTACTGTTTCTGATTACTGTATCTCCTTCCAGCCTCGCACATGCCTCCCTGCTGTTGAGGATCCCACCACTCCCCAACCCCAGCCAATCTCGTTGAAACCCTCCCTTGCAGCAGTTGCAAACCTGCCTGCCAGGATATTGGTCCCCTTCCAGCTCAGGTACAACCCATCCTTCCTGAACACGTCACCTTTCCCCACAAAAGATCCCAGTAATCCAAAAATCTCTGCCCCCTGCACCAATTCTTTAGTCACCCCTTCATCTGCCATATCATCCTATTCTTACCCTCACTAGCACGGAGAACTGGAAGTAAACTGGATATTAGCCCTGTCTTTTATCCTTTCCCTAGCTCTCTACAATCACTCTGCAGGATATTATCACTATTTCTACCTGTGTCATTCTGTCCTTTGTACCAATGTGCCCAATGACTTCTGGATGCTTCCCCCCACTGCTCCCCCCCCCCCCCAACCCCCAGTGAGAACGTTCTGCAGCCACTCTGAGACATCCTGGACCCTGGGCATGTGAGAAGCTACACACCATTCCGGATTCCCATTTGCAGCCACAGAATCTCCTGTCTGTTCCCCTCACTATCGAGTCAGATAATTACTTCTGTTGTTATTCTGCTTGCACAGCCTTCTGACAATGGGATTTCTTCATGAAACTGTTGAATTTGGCTGAATTGCTTTGCTTCAGGCAATGGGGAGATTCTAATGAATCCTCATCAGGAATCCTCCATTAGTGGGAAAGACGACTGGGCTTTTTTTCACTCCCACACATTGCTGTGATGAGCGATAGAGAAACAGAAAGGGAGCAATAGAATGTTTCTCCACAGATAGGCTACATTTTCCACCTGTAAGTTAAATCAGTAACGTTATCAGTCCCACACTGGACTATGTGAGCTCTTCTTGAACATTGTCTGAACTATATGAATCCATCACATTCTCGACTCCAGGTCAGTGCATTATTGCAGTATCAATTCATTAACAATAAATTGTTCTACTTGTTTTGAAGATGTGCTACTATGTGCTTGCATAATGTAAAAATAAGTGTTTCAGGTCTTCACAATATCTGTGTTAAAATGAATATTCTTAGACATATACAGTAATTGCTGAAAAAGCTCAGCTTGACTATCAGCATGTAGGAAGAGAATTCACAGTTCAATTTTACTGTCAAATGACCTTTCCTTTGAAACTGACTTATTCTTAAATTATTTCCCCAGTTTTATTCTCCCACACAATTAGAAATATCCATCTGGTATTCACCAACAACATTCTTCTCAAGATCTTATATGGTCAATAAAACATTCCTCATTCTCAGGCCTGTTAATTCTTCAGAACGTAATGCCTTCATTCCAAAAATGCGTAAAGAGAAACATCTTTGAGACGTTTCGAAAGCAATTTTGTTTTTTTTTTCAGTTTAGGCTGTTATAACTACACATAATGCAACAGATGTAATCTCAGCAATGCCCTGTACTGATGCAGAAAACATCGCTAAGATCATACCCAACACCACTTGCACGAAACAGGATCACGACATTTACCTTCCAAATCACTTACTACATCTTCAGGTTAATTTGATGTGATCTATGTACTAAGACGCACAAATCCCTCTCGTAACACTGAGTTCTGCATTCTCCTTGCATTTAAATAAATTTCTGCTGTTTCGTCTTTTCCACAAAACAGAAAATTTCCATCACATATATATTGTACTGGTTTTTTTCTGCTGAAGATTTGCTCACAGCCATTCTCTGTCTGTATGCCATTGCTTGTTGCTATTCCTTCCCCCAGTCTGTGTCCCATTGCAGATGTTCTGCACTCCCACTGTCTGTATCCCATTGCAGAAGCACTGCCCTCCTCCGTCTGTATCCCATTGCTGATGCTCTGCACCCCGTCTGGATCCAATAGCAGACCCTCTGCCCTCACCCATCAGTATACCATTGCAGACGCTCTGCCATTCTCCTGTCCGTATCTCATTGCAGACGCTCTGCCCTCCCCCTGTCTGTATCCCATTGCAGACGATCTACCCTTCCCCCTCTGTATCCCATTACAGACGCACTGCCTTCAGCTGTCTATATCGCATTGTAGATGCTCTCCCCTCCCCTGTCTTTATCCCATTGCAGACTCTCTGCCCTCCCCGTCTGTATCCCACTGCAGACGCTTTGCCTCCCCTGTCTGTATCCCACTGCAGACTCTCTGCCCTCACCCATCAGTGTTCCATTGCAGGCGCTCTTCCCTCCCCCTGGCTGTATCCCACTGCAGACGCCTGCCCTTCCCCTGTCTGTATATCATTGCAGACGCTCTGCCCTCCCCCTGTCTGTATCCCATTGCAGAGGTGCATCCCTCCGCCAGTCTGTCTCCCATTGCAGACACACTGTACCTCCCCTGTCTGTATCCCATTGCAGACGCTCTGCCCCTCCCCCGTCTATATCCCATTGCAGACGCCCTGCCCTTCCCCTGTCTGTATCCCATTGCAGAGGTACATTCCTTCCACTGTCTGTATCCCATTGTAGATGCACTGCCCTCGCTCTGCCCTCCATTGTCTGTATCTCATTGCAGGCGCTTTTAACTCCCCCGTCTGTATTCCATTGCAGACGCTCTGCCCTCCCCCGTCTGTATCCCACTGCAGACAGTCTTCCCTCCACTGTCTGTATCCCATTGCAGACGTTTTGCCCTCCCCCCGTCTGTATCCAATTGCAGGTGATCTGTCCTTCTCCTGTCTGTATTCCATTGCAGATGCCCTGTCTGTATCCCATTGCAGACGCTCTGCCCTCCCCCTGTCTGTATCACATTGCAGACGCTCTGTCTCCATCTGACATCTTTTAACTAAGCCTGAAAAGTGAGAGAGATGAGATTGGAACAGCCAGCGAGTTTAAATTGAGAATTGCTCTTTACTGAACATTGCAGGTTACTTGGCTGGTGGGACATCGATGTTTCAGAATCTCCACACAAGGTGTCCAGGTCCTCTCTGGCTCTTTCCAGGATCCGCCCCACATGTCGAGGTAGAGGGTGAGGGAATGGATATCGGGCCCTCTAACACCCTGCGTGGCCCTTTATGTCCTATTCCAGTATGTTTCTCCTGGAATGGGAGAAGAGGAGGGACGGAGTGAGGGTGGGAGTGTGTGTCCCTGCTGTTATTGCTTTTATAGGGGAAGGGGGAAGGGTGAGATGTCCGGAGGGAGTCTGACCACAGTGTTGTATCCATGCAGTGGTATTAGTTTGCGGAGCTATTGCGTCAGTGACAGAAAAAGTTTGGGAAGGAAGGTGCTGAATTCAACAGTGAGTGAGGTCGTGCTTGAGCCTTATTTGGAGATAGAGTGTGAGCCTTTTTAGGGGTAGGTCTTATAACAGATATAAAGTGAGTGCGAGGGAGCAGAAGAATATGGTGACACTCATCCTGGCAAAGTGGGGGGAAAGAATATTGATGCTTGTCCTGTATTGCTGACCAATTCTGGGCGGCACGGTGGCACAGTGGTTAGCACTGCTGCCTCACAGCGCCGGAGACCCGGGTTCAATTCCCGCCTCAGGCGACTGACTGTGTGGAGTTTGCACATTCTCCCCGTGTCTGCGTGGGTTTCCTCCGGGTGCTCCGGTTTCCTCCCACAGTCCAAAAATGTGCAGGTCAGGTGAATTGGCTATGCTAAATTGCCCGTAGTGTTAGGTAAGGGGTAGATGTAGATGTAGGGGTATGGGTGGGTTACGCTTCGGCGGGGCGGTGTGGACTTGTTGGGCCGAAGGGCCTGTTTCCACACTGTAAGTAATCTAATCTAATCTAATCATCTCAGCGTTGAGTTGAGTCTCCCTGAACGTCTTGTCCAAGTCTATCAGGAATAACGCCTCAGACCTTTTCCCTCGCTTCCCACAGAATCAGTTTGGGTGGAGCTTACAAATAGCAAGGGGAAGCAAACATTAGTGTAAAATATGTCAGAACCAAATCTGTCACGTAAATACTTTACAGCATATGCTCTGGAAATTAGTAATGCAAGTATATTCAAGGGGGAGCAATAACACAGTGATATTGTCACTGGGGTCTTAACCCAGAGACCCAGGTAATATTCTGGGGACATAAATTCAAATCCTGACAAGGCAGATGGTGGAATTTGAATTCAATATGTATCTGGAATCAAGGGTTTATGATGACCAGGAATCCATTGTCGATTTTTGGAAAAACTCATCTGGTTCACTGATGCTCTTGAGGGAAGGATACTGCAGTCCTTACCTGGTGTGGCCTGCAAATGACTCCAGACTCAAGACAACGCTGCTGACTCTTATCTGCCCTCTGGCATGGGCAATAAATACTGGTTATCCAGGGACGCCCACCCCCTCATCCTGTGAATGAGTAACAAATAATCGTATGTGCTGCAGTAATAATTGATGGTCTCAAGTTGCACCGAGACTGCAGTGACTACTAATACTGTGAAGATAAACTTCCGTAAGTGTGTATTAGGTAGGTTGAACCGTGTGTTTTGAACCAAACTAGAGAGCAGGTTATTTCAGATTTGGTGTTGTGTTCTCAGGAGGACTAATTAATAACCTTGCTTTGAAGCAGCTTTGGAGGAATAGTGATGTCAATATGTTACATTTTTACACGGCGTCTGAATACAGTATCGAATGTTTGGACATTCTGGTTAAGCATAATGGAAGCCCGGAGGCTAGAGGGTCAAGCACGCTCCAATGAATTGGGGAAGTATAATATAAAATTCAATGGGAGAAGCAATGATTGTGAGAGTCATAGAGTCCGACAGCACGCAGAAAGGCCCTTCAGCCCAAATTGGTCCATTCCAAACAAAATGTCCATTCACATTAACCCCATTTCCCTGCCCTTGCCCCATATCCTTCTTCTTCTTTCCTATCCGTGTATTTGTCCAAATGCATTTTAAATTTTGTGAATGTACCACCCTCAACCACTTCTGCTGGCAGCTCATTCCATGTGCACACTACCCTGTGTGTAAAAGAAATTGCCCCTCAGGTTCCCTTTTACTCTTTCCCTTCGAATCTTAAATTGATGCCCTCTAGTTCGTGGGTTGTTCAATCATGTGGAAAAAAAGACTGAGTGCATTCACTCTATCCATGCTTCCCATGATCCTATACACTTCTATCAGATCCCCCTCAGTCTCATACACTCTAAAGTAAAAACTTCTATCTTGCCCAAACTCTCACTATATCTCAGACCATTGAGTCCGGGCAACATCCTTGTAAATTTCTTCTGCACTATTTCCAGTTTAATAACATCCTTCCTATAGCAAAGTGAACAACACTGAACATAACAGTACCAGTATTGCCTCACCACCATCCTGTATAACTGCAACATAACTCCCTAATTTCGATACTCATTACTCTGACTTATGAAGGTCAGTTTGCCAAATGCCTTTTTTCACTGCCCTATCTACCTGCGACTCCACTTTCAGAGACCCTTGAACCTGAATTCCAAGGTCCCTTTGTCTCAATACACTCCTTAAGACCCTGCCATTCACCATGAAATCCCTACCTTGATTTGACTTTCTAAAATGCAAGAACTGACACTTATCCGTATTAATCTCCATTTGCCATTTCTCGGCCCACTTCCTCACCTGATTAAGGCACTGCTGTAATTTCTGAAATTTCTGATAATCTTCCTCACTGTCCACGATACCACCTATTTTTGTGTCACCTTGAAACTTATAATTCATGCCTGTACATTCTGATCTAAATCACAGATATATATATATATATATATACATACAATATACATGGATAAAACTAACAGTAATTGCCCCAGAACCGACCCCTGAGGCATTCCACTCATCACAGGCATTCAGTCGTACAAGCATCCTTCCACTTTAACTGTATGTTTCCTACCATCAAGCATATTTTGGATCTGATTTGCAAGCTCCCCCTCAATTCCATATGATCTAAACTTCCATAGCAGCCGACCATGTAGAACCTTACTGAAGGCCTTACTGAAATCCATATAAACTACGTATACTACCATGCCCTTGTCAAAGTTACTGGTCATTTAACCAAAGCACTCTCACAAATTTTTGAGCCATGATCCCCCACGCGCAAAGATGTGCTGACTGCTCATAATCACACCCTGCCTTGCCAAATGCATGTATATCGTCTCTCTCAGAGTCTTCTCAAGAAACTTACCTACTAGAGATATTAGGTTTACTGGTCTCTAATTCCCAGGTTTTTCTTTGTAGCTCTTCTTGAATAAGGGCACAGCATTCGCTACCCTCCAGTCCTCCGGGACCTCACCCGTTGGCGACAGATGATACAAAAGTACCAACCAGGGCCCCCACTATTACTTCTCTGTCCTCCTGCAGTGTTCCTGAATATATCTGGTCAGGACCAGGAGATTTTAAGAAATACTGCATAGTCTGAAAGATATGTCGACCTATTTCAGGTGACAATACCAAAGAGTGAGTAAGTGACTCGATGATTAACATAACAAATTAAAGAATATATTAATCACAGGAAGCGACTTCAGAAGAATTCCAGACATTGTGGAATCCAAAGAATTCTCAGAAAATTGCAATCCAGAAAAGGAGGGTCATGAAACTGATCAGGAAATCAAAAAGCGAACATGCATGCAAACAAACAGGAACACAAGGACTGCAAAAATCGATGATCTATAATTCAAAAGAAAAAAAAAACATAGTCAAATGTGGAAATTTGCAATCGGGAGAGATGAGTTTATGGTGAATAACAGGGAGATGGCAAAGCAAATGCCCAGTTACTTTACATCTGTCTTAATGGAGTAAGATCCAGAAAATCACCCAGAAATACGAAGTGATCGTATAGGACTTGTGGAAGTAAAGACATAACGTCAATTCATATCAGTAACAAGGCAATATTGAACATGCAGCTGGATTGAGCATTGCTAACCTTGACAATCCAGATGTACTTCATACCAAAATCTTCAGAAATAAATCACAAATAGAAGTATTGATTGCATTGTCGATGACTGCATTCTATTTTTCTGTACATTCTGCAGAGTACAGAAGCTGATGTAGATAAATGTACATTCGTAAACATGATCCAAGCACTATAGATGAATGATCGAAGCATCTACAAAGAGAAGAAAGTGTGGAGAACTGCAGACCAATTAACTTGACATTTGTTGGGAAAATGTTGGAATATATTATATAGGATGTGATATTGGATATTTAGACATTAACAGCAAACTTTGAGAGACTCAGTATGCATTTCTGAAAGAGAAATCATACTTGACAAACTTTGGAATTGTTTGAAGTTGATTCTTACAGCATAGACAATGAGGATCCAGTAGAATTGGCATATTTTAGGTTATCAGAAGGCTTTCTATAAGAACTCACACAGTGAGTTCGAAAATACAATGATGTGAAGGGTATTTGGAGGAATATATGTAAGTGGAGACTTAAAGTTTGGTTTGCCTTCCTTTAAGGGAGTCAGAGTATAGATGTAAAGACACATTGAAGCAGTTTCACGGAGTGTTGGTGAGACTGTACCCCGAGTATTGAGAACAGTTTTGGTGACCAAATCTAAGAAAGAATATACTGACCACAGAGGATGTGTAATGGACATTATCCAGATAAATCCCTCAGATGGCGAGATTGCGTGATGAGGAAGCTCGGACTATGTTCTCTACAGTTTCAATGAATCAGCGGTGGGTCACTGTGAACTTATAAAACTCACAAAACATACCGCAAGTTGGAAATTAACAGAAAATTTATCAGGCTGTCTAACCTACATTCAAGGCAAATAATGACAGGATAAGGGACAGATCATTGAAGACTGCAATAAGGAGGAATGTCTGCGCGTGGAGGGGACTGACTAACAAAGGGGTAAGGCAGGACAAAAGAAATAAAGTAAAAAGAATACAAACATGGACTACTTTCTAAACGGTGAGAAAATTCATAAAGCCAAAGTACAAAGGGATCTGGGAGTGCTAGTTGCGGATTCTCCAAAGGTAATCATGCAGTTTGAGTCCGTAATTAAGAAAGCAAATGCAATGTTTTCAATTATCTCAAGAGGGTTGGAATATAAAAGCACCGTTGTACTCCTGAGACTTTATAAAGCTCTAGTTAGGCCTCATTTGGAGGACTGTGTCCAGTTTTGGGCCCCACACCTCAGGAAGGACATACAGGCACTGGAGCGTGATCCCAGGAATGGTAGGTCTAACATACGAGGAACGACTGAGGATCCTGGGATTGTATTCATTGGAGTCTAGAAGATTAATGGGAGATCTAATAGAAACTTACTAGATAATACATGGATTGGAAAGGGTGGACGCTATGAAATTGTTTCTGTTAGACGAGGAGACTCGGACCCGTGGACACAGCCTTACAATGAGAAGGGGTAAATTCAGAACAGAAATGCGGAGGCATTTCTTCATCCAGAGAGTGGTGGGCCTGTGGAATTCATTGCCACAGAGTGCAGTGGAGGCCGGGACGCTAAATGTCCTCAAGGTAGAGATTGATAAATTCTTGATGTCACAAGGAATTAAGGGCTACAGGGAGAATGCGGGTAAGTGGAGTTGAAATGCCCATCAGCCATGATTGAATGGCGGAGTGGTTTTGATGGACCGAATGGCCTTACTTCCGCTCCTATATCTTATGGCCTTATGGACAAGATTACAGAGAATCCCCAGATAATCTACAAGTGTGTCAAGCGGAACAAAATAACCAGTGAACTCGTGGGACTCATTAGTAACTTGCCAAGTTGCATCTAAATCAACTTTAGTAGTAGGAGAAAGAGGGGAGTGGTAGAAGGCTGTTTGTGTGACTGGAGCCTAGTGTCCAATGTTGTACCAATGGGCATCCGTGCTGCGTCCCTTATTATTTGTGATTCGGAGGTGCTAGTGTTGGGCTGCGTTGGACAAATCTAAAAGTAGCATAACAGCAGACCATAGTCTAACAGGTTTATTCGGCAGCACTAGCTTTCGAAACGCTGCTTCTTCATCAACGTGCACAACCACATGATGTAACTGATGTTGAGAGATTTTTATCCTTATTATTTGTGGTATTCATAAATGATTCAGCTGTGAATGTGGGCGAGGGGTGGGGTGTGTAATAAATAAGTTTGGATTTTATACAAAGATTGGCCGGGTGGTTGGCAGTGAGGAGGAAGGCCTCATGTTACAGGAAGATACTGATGGAATGGTCAGATGGGTGGATCAATGGCAGATGGAATGTCAGCCTGATAACTATGAGGTGATGCATTTTGGAAGAAGGAACCAGTCAGGGGAGTACTCAATGTATGGCAGCACACAAGAAAGCTCAGAGGGTGCTTCTCCAGACATCGCTGAATGTGTCTGCACAGGTTAATACACAATCTGGGAAAGGCTGGGGGAATGTAAACATAGCCTTTATTAATCGAGGCATAGATTATAAGAACTATGCGGAACTTTGGTGAGGGCAAGATGGAATACTGTGTGTAGGTCTGGGAACAACATTACAGGAAGGATGTGATTGTCGTAGAGGGGGTGCAGAGATGTTCCCTTGGATGGAGCATATCAGCTATGGAGAGAGGCTGGATAACCTCAGGTTGTTTAGTTTGGAGGAGAGAAGGCTGTGAGGTCTGTGATTCAGAGGGATGGGATTACCAGGTACATGGACAGGGTGATAGACAGTAGCTGTTGCTGTTACTCAAAGGACCAGACTTTAAAAGTGAAGGATTTATGGTTTCGTGAAGATTTGAGAATTGTTTTTCAACCAGAACGTGTTGGGGTCTGGAATGCACTTCTTGAGTGTGGAGTTGTCATGCTAACCTCAAACTATTAGAAACGACACTGTTGTGCACTTCAAATGCTTTAAGATTCACGGCTAAGGTCTTGTGTTGGAAAGTGGGCCGAATGTAGACTGTGCTGTATTTCTGGTCGTACAGAGTCTGTGCTTCTGTGATTGTATGGCTGTGGAAGGCCAATCATTGAGTAGCTTAAGGTAGGAATTGATGGGTTTCTGAAGATTATCTTAACAAAGTTGATAAGAGAGAACTTGTAATATTTTCTGGAAATATGTCAATAGCAAAATTAAGGGAAAAAAGTTGCAGATTTCTTACAGTCTGATACCAGATAATTGAGAACCGGGAAATAGCAGAACTATGGAGCAAATACTTTAATTATGCCTTCACAGAAGAAAACAAAACCAAAAAGAAAATTTCCTAGCAACACTAGGGAATTTCAGTCTTGTGAGAAAAGGGGAATAGAATGTAAAAAGCAACTAAACAGTTTAGAGAAGGAATTGGACTGAAATTAATGGGCATAGACAAAGTCAACAGAGATTTATGAAATGGGAATCATATTTGAGAAAGTGGCTTTTAGGAAATTTATGTAGTAGGTATCAATGCAATACGAGTGGATTAACAGAAAGAGTTTTGATAAAGCCCCTAGCCTATTGCGCAAATTCGAATCCTATGGGACTCGGGCGAATATATGGTCATAGATTTAGAATGGGAGAGCTGGCAGGAAAGAGTGAGTAGGAATAAAACCATGTTTTATTTTTAAATGCAAGGCTTAGAGGATATTGTACGGATCGTGTCTTGGGCTCCAGCTATTCCCAATACACTTCATATCTTTGGATGAGGGGCGCAAATGCAACATTCCCAAGTCTGCTGTCGGCACTAAACAATGTCAGCTTGTGAGTGGATGAGGAGGATATAAAAGAGCTTCAAGGTGACTGAGACAAGTGGAGTGACTGGGCAAATACGTGGCAGATGGAGAGCAATGGGAGAGATGAGATGTTGTGTACATTGATGGGAACAATGGACTGGCAGCCTCTCATTTGAAAAAGGAGTGGTTGAAAAATGTTGCACTATAAATGAACTTAAGCTGCATTTTTGTTTATTTCTGCGAAGCCCTCCGAGTACATGTGTGACAGTGAGTTCTGAAGCCAGAAGTCAATACTGGGAATGGCATTGGCACGCTGACCATTGTATGTAGGCCAAGCACATGGGGAACTGTAACTTTGAAAGGAATCTGGATCTCCCTGTACACCAATCACTTAAAGCAATATTGCAGGAGAAGAAAGCAGGAAGGAAGAAACATGCTGTATTCACCTTCATTTCAGGGGGATTTGAGTACAGGAGTAAATGTATCTCATCGCAGCTGTACAGGGCCTTGGTGAGACCCCATCTCGAACATTGTGCAGCATTGTGTGCAGTTTTGGTCTCTTTTCCTAACAGATGACAAACCTGACATTGAGGGAGAGCAGCAAAGGATGACCAGACTGATCACTGGGATGACAGACTTGTTATGGGAGCAGAGTTTGGGGTAACTGGACCTGTATTCAATGGGGTTTAGGAAAATGAGTGGAGATCTCAGTGAAATATATAACACTCTGACAGGGCGAGACAGATTAGAAACAGGGATGGTAATTCCCGTGGCTGGGACGTCTAAAACAAGGGGCGACAATATTAGGTACAGACAGGCCACTTTGCATTGAGATGATAATAAATGCCTGCACTCGGAGAGTGGCGAACCAGGGGTACTCTCTCCCAGATCAGGCTGTGGAAGTCAAGGGGTGGAATATAAATAAGGATTTGTGGAAACTAAAGGGATAGGGAGAGAGCAGGAGTATGGTGTGAAGATAGAAAATCAGCTCTCATTCCAGGTTGTTCTCCAATAACGCAATAACTGTGTTCCTGTGTAACACTGTGTTGTACAAAATCGTGCAATATTAATAATGGCGTCTATGGAAAAAAGAGGGTAATTAGCAAACCCCCAAAAATATCAGTAAAAACCAAAAATTAAATTTGATCTAACAAGCAATAGGACAGTCTAAATCTTTAAATTACATGTTGTAATGGATCAGTGCTGTAAATGCAACGCATTCACACTACAGTCACTCACTGGTGCACGAAATCTTTCACTACAATCTTCACCAGAAAGCGCGCGGGGGCTGACTGACCATGTGATGCCGATGGGGAATTCCAGTTCTCTCCAACATTCTCCCCTCAGTTTGAAATAGAGTTCTTTCGAAACATAGACTACAATTCCCAGTTTCAGGCTCAGTTTCAAGGCCTGCAGAGTCGATTGCATTCCTGTTTTTGCTGAACACATTGATTGTACCTTTTGTAGACAGAGGGTTTCTGAGGCAGGATTTGCTGGTCAGCTGGTGCCCGACAAGGAATCGCGTCACAGTGAATGCCAGTTCACTTTATAGAAAAAAGGTTCATGAATTGCATTGCAGCCGAAATGTATTGAATCAACACGTGTTATTGGGGAACTGCCTGTACATAGAATGGAGGTGCAAAACTGATGGGCTGAATGGACTACAGCAGTTCTCATTTTATGTTTCACAACGTTTAAACATATTAAGGGTTATGAATATTGTATGGGGAAAACTGCGTTGAGGAGATGTTCGGCCATTAACTGGAATAGGGAAAGCTCAATGAGTTGTATGACGTATTCCTTTCCTGATGCTTCTGTGCAGTGTGTGGGAAAGCTCTGTAAATGTTGTCACAAGCTCTCAGCTGTTAGGAAGGAGGTCTCTGCAGGGTCGACAGGATTGTGTTTCCAGTTCCCTTTTCTGATAACGAGGCTGGTGCCGGCTGTTCTCTCCGGGTTTATCCTTTAAGACCAAGGAGCAGTTTGAGACAATTGAGTGCCTTGCTTGGCCGTTTCAGAGACCATTGAAGAGTGTATCATATGTCTGTGTGTCTGGAGTCACTTTTAGGCCAGACAGGAAAGCACGGGGGATTCACTTCCTGAAAGTACACTGGGGAATGAGATCGACATCTATAATCGACATTGAATACAAGATCAATATTACTGACACCAGATAATAGATCACGATATTTTATTAATTGTTTTTAACTTGCAGCAGTTTCCAGAGAATTATCCTGGTCTGAATTAGCAATCCAATGACAATTCCACAACAGCACCATCTACACATGGGGGCATGGGGGCCTATCGGAAACCACACTGAACCGATTATTTCTGTGCTGTTGGACAGCTCTGTAAAAAATAACCCCAACCAATTTGACCATCGTGATGGAACTGACGTCGTGGCAATTGGTCTAATTGTAATTATTCCCTTCTTAGGGGATGGGACATAGTTGAGTAATTACCCACATTGCCAGGGAGTTGTCAGAGTTGGAGCTGGAATGAAACAGCTTCCTCAGGTACACGGCTTGTTGTGTAGCAAAAGTCCTCAGTCCTATTGCAGGAATGGTGTCAGGGCCAAATGCCTTTGTTGTATCTGCAGTGTCCAGCTGTTGCTTCATGTCACGTGCAGTGAATTGAATTGGTTGAAGACGGGCATCTGTGATTCTGAGGGTATCATATTGAGGGTGACGTGGGTAATCGACTCAACAATTCTGGCTGAGGATGGTGCAGATACTGCATCTTTTACATGGATGCACCGGGCTGTTGCATTATTTAGGATGGAGGTATTTGTGGAGTCCTCTCCTCCAGTAAGTTGTTAAATGGTCCATCGACTTTTATGCATGGATTTGACAGGACGACAGAGCTTAGATCTGATTTGTAGGTCTTGGGATCATCTCTCTCTCTGTATCAGATGTTAGTCCTGATATTTGTAGTGTAACCAGTCAAGTGCAGTAGCTTTAATGGATTGTCATCAGGTTTAGGTGCACGTGATTCCGACCCGACCATGTTCACCTACACTCGTCACTGACCCATGGATCGGTTTGATGGTAATGGTAGACTGATGGACTATCCTGGGGGAAAAGTTACAGATTGTCATTGAAATCTACAGCATCAGATGATAACCAAGTTTTAGCTGCAATATCTACAATTCAATGCTACTGACTGCCCCCCAGTTCACACCGAGACCCATTCACCCATCAGCCCTGTATTCAGTGACCTACTCTGGTTTCTGATGCGGAAATACTTCCATTTTCATTTTCTCATTCTGCTGGAAGTCTTTCCTTGGTGTCACGCCTCCAATTTGTTATATAAACAATATCCATTTAAGGTACTAATCTTAAACGTTTCCTTTCAGTAATGCCATCTTCTGTATTTGAAGTGAATGTGTTTCCTTCTGTTTTCTCCCTGACCATGAATCAGAGCTCTGCAGTATCAGTGATGCCAGCCTTATGCAGTTTCAGAGGCAAGGAACTTGTCACCATGCGTTACTGTTCAGTTCCCAGTGTACGACACTCCATGTTGGACAGGATGTTTGGGCATCTTTGACAAAATGTCGTTGGAAATTGTTCAAAAAAAGAAGTTGCGAAAGATGTTGAAGAGTTTTCTGGAGTGAATGCAGAGTTAAACTTCCAGGTCCAGTTAATCTTCTATAAAGGTTTTTTATTTTTATTTCCAGGATTCCATATTTATTTATTTAATGGAAAAATTGTTCTGCGCCTATTCATGTCTGGAGAAACTCTGCAGGTCTGTCACCATCTGTAGAGAAAGAGAAACAGTGTTAGCGTTTCCAGTCCAGTGTGACAATTCTTCAAAATGCAAAATAGTCTTTTAATCCCTTGCCGGAAGTGGAGGATGGGTGGCAGTGAAAAGAGTGTGTGGCAAAAGAAAAACGGGCTTTTAGCAGTGGTGCAAGGAAAGATTCTGTATAACGGGTCGAATTTAACGTGTGAATGGGGGAAAGGGGTTCTCTCTATTGAATTCAAGATAAAGAAGACACAACCAGACAAAGTCACACAGAGGCCAGGATGGAGAATGTTGACCATGTGGTATTATATAAATCTGGCCACAGATTTTCACTGTCGTGATCATCACCCCCTTTAAACAAAGGACTTCAGGTGTTTGCCTTCTTATTGGCACTAGTAAGCGTTTCATGCTGCCTTAGTATTGTAACATGGAGAAAAACAAATCACAGCATGACATTTGGGCTGAGTGTTGGTTACCTGTCGTTTTTAATATTATTTCAATTTTGCAGTGCTTATCTTTAAACGCTTCTTCTTGAAGTTAGCATCAGATGGAGTGTAGGATGTTGAGGAGTGACATTATAGAAACATATAAAGTCATGAGAGGTATGGTTAGGGTGAATAGCCAAGGTCTTTTCCAAAGGGTAGGGGAATCCAAACATAGAGGGAATAGGTTTAAGGTGAAACAGGGTAGATTTAAAAGGGACTAAGGGGCAGCTTTTATACACAGAGGGCGGTGTGGGTATGGAATGAGCTTCCAGAGGAAGAGTGGGAGATGCAAGGACAGCTACAACATTTAAAACTCATTTGGACTAACATATGAATGGGAAACATTTAGAGGCACATGGACCTAATGAAAACAGATGGGACTAGTATAGTTTGGAAGATCTGCCCAGCATGGACATTTAGAAAAGCTTCGCGCAGAGTCAGGGTGGTTTTGCAAAAGGGAAATGATATTTTGCCTGTAAAATCACGCAAAGTATTTCTGGAGATGCCTGTAAATGTAACAAGCGGACTTGATAAAGGGGATCTGGTGGACACCAGGCTTTCCAGATATTTTCCACAAGGTATTACAAAACAAAAGTTCATACACAAAACAGAAGCTCTAGGACGTCGGATACTGTATTAACATGGGATGATGATTGTTTAACACAGAAATCGGAGAGTCAGCATTAATGGATCTTTATGATAAAGGTGTATCTGCTGGAGTACCACAAATATCAGTCTGATAGCATCAGTTATTTACAATCTAAGCTGACAGCCTGAAGGAGGGAACTGAGTGCAATATCCATCCGAGTTTGAGGATGACACTGAGAATCAAAAGGCAGGCTGTTACTTAATGGAGAGGACTTCCAGAAAAGGAACAGTAAAGGCATTGGAGTCTTCCTGTGTATGAACCATAAAGTCAGCTCGATGATGCAGCAAGTAACTCGGTTGGTACATTAGGGGGTTTGCTGGGAAGGAAGGGTTGTGTTATTGAGAATCTCTAAGATGGTGAGGCGATAATTCATTGGGGTTTAAATGAATGAGGAGTGATACTGCTGGAAACTACAAGGCACTGAAGGGGTTGGAGAAGGTAGATGTTGAGAAGTTGTTTCCATTGTTGGGCAAAGTGTCGAACTTGATGATATAGATACCGAATAAGGAAAATCGATTTCAATCTGAGATGCAAAGTAATATCTTCTCTCCGAAGGTAGTGAATGTCTGGAATTCCCTAACCCAGAGAGGTGTGGAGGGATACAAGGAGTCGGCAAGATAGTGGAGTTGAGCACTGGAGTAGATCAGCCATGTTCTTATTAAATGACAGGGTTAGCTTGATGGGCCGATTGACCTACTCCTGTTCCTATTTATTAATTTCACATGTTATGCTTTTGGAAAGTAACGGGTTATTTTGCTGGAAATCGTGTTGTACAATGTTGCATTCAGGGAGAGCAGAGGATTTGTTGTTTTAACCCTGGGTGGGGTATGTGACTGTATTCCCTGCAACATGACCCACATCTGGAGCAGAGGTTACAGAGAGGGGAAGCCTGGAAACAGGGATTGAGGGGTGGGGGTGGTGGTCACTTCCTGATCCAGCCTGGATTTCCCAAGTACATTTCCAAAACTCCACCTAACCATCGGAGTGGCCTCGATCTGCCCCTCTTTAGCATGTCCGAGGGCTGAATGGAACATCAGAACATCGGGCTGAGGGACACAAGTAGGCCATTCGGCCCTTTCACACTACTCAACCAGTAAATAAGGTCATGGCTCATCACATTGTGATCCCAACTGCACTTTTCTTTCCACGCACCATTATCCCTGATTCACCTGTCCATGGAAAATCAGACAAAGCCAGCTTCGATGTAATATAAAGGTCCAGCCACCCCAAACTTCTGGGAAAGAGAATTCCCACTTCACTGAAATCCAACTTTGTGCAGTTTTCCTAAATCCTGCTCTGACGTAGGTTGGAAGGTGTCACTGTTTCCTTTTCTCGTCCCATTCCTCCACTGCTGACACCAAATTTTAAATGTAACTAGTTTGGTGATATGGCCGATGATAAAGTTCTCAGATTGAGTCAAGTTCAGTGACAGGAACAAGTCATGCAGATTTCTTTAGTTAGCCACAAGTAACTAATAGAACTAACGGAACTAACTAATAGAACTAACGGTGGATCTGTGGTTAGCACTGATACCTCCCGTCACCAAGTAGCTGCGTTCAGTTCCAACCTCAGGCAACCCTCTTTGTGGATTTTGAACAGTCTCCCCATGTCTGTGTGGATTTCCTCCCAGTGTTCTAGTTTCGTCCCATCATCCATAGATATGCAGCTCAGAGCGGATTGATCATAGTGCCCAGGGATGTGTCGGTTAGATAGGTTAGTCATGGGAAATGCAGGATTACATGGATAGAGTAGGGGGGCAGGTCCGGAGGGGATACTGTTCCGAGGGTCAATGTGGACTTGATGGACGGAATGTCCTGCCTCCACACTGTAGAGATTCTATAAAAACAACAAGACGTTTGCACTATACAAACACCCAGTGGGTATCTATCTGATCACTCTCCTCTAGGTTTTGTATGTTTCAATAAGATCACCTCTCATTCCAAGAGTAACTTGTTAAAGCTTTCATAATATAAGACCATCATTCCTGGAATACATGAAGTGAAACATCTCACTGCTTCCAATTTAATTAAATCCTTTCTCAGGTAAGGAGACAAAAATTATCTCTCACACAGATGAAGTTATTTTTTGTTTTCTCAATGGTGAGAGTATTTGGAACTCTCTCCCCTGCAGAGCATTGGAGGCAGAGATATTGAATATGTTTGAGTCACAGACAGAAAGTTCATAAAGAATAACGGAGTCAAGGATTATCGAGGAATGGCAGGTAAGTGCCGTGTTGGGGAAATGCTGACAGTGGTTAAAAAAAATCACACTGCTCCAGCACATCCAGGAATATAATGCAAAATGAAATGATAATATCGATAAAATGTTAAGGGGAAATCCAAGATGGTGGCGATCTGGAAGGTCTGCTTTGTTGGGCTCTGCATCACAGCACGGGCAAAGTGGTTCCCTAACCCACTCCATCCCAGCCATTTACTTAAAATGCTTAGTTTTTGAAAGTTTTGAGAGTTGGCAGTTGTAGTAGCCTTAGTTTGTGTAGTTTTTAAGCTCTATGAGACTTTGTTTATTAATGATCAGTAATTCGAGTTCTTCCTCTCTCGAGTTTAAATGTTGCTACAGTGTGTTAATAGACAATAGACAATAGACAATAGATGCAGGAGTAGGCCATTCTGCCCTTCGAGCCTGCACCGCCATTCAATATGATCATGGCTGATCATTCCTAATTAGTATCCTGTTCCAGCCTTATCTCCATACCCCTTGACTCCACTATCTTTAAGAGCTCTATCCAATTCTTTCTTAAAAGAATCCAGAGACTGGGCCTCCACTGCCCTCTGGGGCAGAGCATTCCACACAGCCACCACTCTCTGTGTGAAGTAGTTTCTCCTCATCTCTGTCCTAAATGGTCTACCCCGTATTTTTAAGTCGTGTCCTCTGGTTCGGCACTCCCCCATCAACGGAAATATGTTCCCTCCTGCCAGAGTGTCCAGTCCTTTCATAAGCCTATACGTTTCAATCAGATCCCCTCTCAGTCTTCTAAACTCAAGGGTATACAAGCCCAGTCGCTTCAGTCTTTCCGTGTAAGGCAATCCTGCCATTCCAGGAATTGACCTCGTGAACCTACGCTGCACTCCCTCAATAGCCAGAATGTCTTTCCTCAAATTTGGAGACCAGAACTGTACACAGTACTCCAGGTGTGGTCTCACCAGGGCCCTGTACAGCTGCAGAAGCACCTCTTTGCTTCTATACTCAATCCCTCTTGTTATGAAGGCCAGCATGCTATTAGCCTTCTTCACGACCTGCTGTACCTGCATGCTTGCCTTCATTGACTGGTGGACAAGAACACCTAGATCTCTCTGAACAGCCCCTTTACCTAATTTGATACCATTGAGGTAGTAATCTGCCTTCCTGTTCTTGCCACCAAAGTGGATAACCAGACATTTATCCACATTAAACTGCATCTGCCATGCATCTGCCCACTCACCTAACTTGTCCAGGTCACCCTGTAATCCCCTAACATCCTCATCACATTTCACCCTACCACCTAGCTTTGTGTCATCAGCAAATTTGCTAATGTTATTGCTGATACCATCTTCTATATCATTTACATATATTGTAAAAAGCTGCGGTCCCAGCACGGATCCCTGCGGTACCCCACTGGTCACTGCCTGCCATTTCGAAATGGAGCCGTTAATCACTACCCTTTGTTTCCTATTAGCCAACCAATTCTCTATCCAATCTAGTACTTTGCCCCCAATCCCGTGCGCCCTAATTTTACTCACTAACCTCTTGTGTGGGACTTTATCAAAAGCTTTCTGAAAGTCCAGGTACACTACATCCACTGGATCTCCCTCGTCCATCTTCCGAGTTACATCCTCAAAAAATTCAAGAAGATTAGTCAAGCATGATTTCCCCTTCATAAATCCATGCTGACTCTGTCCTATCCTGTTACTATTATCCAGATGTGCCGTAATTTCATCCTTTATAATAGACTCCAGCATCTTTCCCACCACTGAGGTCAGACTAACTGGTCTATAATTTCCTGCTTTCTCCCGCCCACCCTTCTTAAAAAGTGGCACAACATTAGCCGCCCTCCAATCCTCAGGAACCAACCCCGATTCTATTGAACTCTGGAAAATAATCACCAGCGCATCCACGATTTCCCGAGCCACCTCCTTCAGTACCCTGGGATGCAGGCCATCAGGTCCCGGAGACTTATCAACCTTCAGACCTAACAGTCTCTCCAACACCAAATCCTGGCAAATAGAAATTCCCTTAAGTTCAGGTCCTTCAGCCACTGTTACCTCAGGGAGATTGCTTGTGTCTTCCCCAGTGAACACAGATCTGAAGTACCCATTTAATTCCTCTGCCATTTCTTCGTTCCCAGTAATATATTCCCCTGCTTCTGTCTTCAAGGGCCCAATTTTTGTCCTAACCATTTTTTTGCCTTGGACATACCTAAAAAAGCTTTTACTATCCTCCTTTATATTCTTGGCCAGTTTACCTTCGTACCTCATTTTTTCTCTGCGTATTTCCTTCTTACTAATCCTCTGTTGTTCTTTAAAAGCTTCCCAGTCCTCCGTTTTCCCGCTTATCTTCGCTAAGTTATACTTTTTCTCTTTTAACCTTATATGTTTCTTTACTTCCCTTGTCAGCCACGGCCGCCCATGTCTCCTCCTGGGATCTTTCTTCCTTTTAGGAATGAACTGATCCTGCATCTTCTGCATTATACACAGAAATATCTGCCATTGTTCCTCCACGGTCTTCCCTGTTAAGGTATTAAACCATTGAACTTTGGCCAGTTGCTCCCTCATAGCTCCATATTTCCCTTTATTCAACTGAAATATTGTCACTTCAGATTGTACCCACTCCCTCTCAAATTGCAGATTGAAGCTTATTGTATTATGGTCACTACTTCCCAATGGCTCCTTCACTTCGAGGTCACTGACCAATTCTGGTTCGTTACACAATACCAGATCCAGAATCGCCTTATCCCTGTTCTGGGTAATGATGTGCTTAAATGATCTACCTGAACAATTAAGGTGAGCCATTGGCCAGAAAAGAGGAAAAAATTACTTTCTAGTCTTAAAAAGAGAGGGTGGATGTTGTCCTATTGAAGGAGATGCACCTTGATGACAAAGAACATTTGACATTACAGCAGGTCGGGCTTGATCGGGTTTATTTCTCATCTTTTAATATTACGAGAAGGGGAGAAGCCATAACGGATAAAAAGAATCTTCCATTTAACCTAACAGATTGTATTTGACATTCACGGGAGGTTCATAATACCCAAAGGCTTGAACTATAGTAAAGAATATAGTATTTTGAATGTTTTTTGCACACACACCCCTCCCCCCCGCCCCCGACTCCCAGCGAACCCTCTTAAATTCCTGGTAGATGCATTTTCCAAATTCAGTTATCTTGCATCGTGGCACATTATTGTAGAAGTTTTCAAAGTCTTATGGACCACACCGTGGACAGAATGTCCAAAGGTGCCCCAATACCCTCGTTATAATGTAAACAATTAGTGGATATGTGTGCAGAACGAGAGCTGGTGGATGTCTGGTGGCAGATCCACATCACAAGTAAGGATTTTATTTTCTTCTTTAACCGGCATAAATGCCACACAAGGGTTGATATCTTCCCCATTCCTGCAGCCATCTTAGATTCAGTGGCATCCTGCACAATTGGGAATGTTACTATTTCTGACCCTGAAGCAGTATACTTATTGATTAAGATTAAGGGCAATATAATAGATTCGAGACACTCGCGAATGTATCCCTTTATTCTTAAGATTAGTTGGTTAATTGAGTATTTAGATTAGATTACTTACAGTGTAGAAACAGGCCATTCGGCTCAAAAAGTCCTCACCCATCCACATTTACCCCTTCACCTAACACGACAGGCAATTAAGCATAGCCAATTTACCGAACCTGCACATGTTTGGACTGTGGGAGGAAACCCACGCAGACACACGGAGAACGTGTAAACTCCACACAAACAGTCACCTGAGGCAGGAATTAAACCTGGGTCTCTGGCGCTGTGAGGCAGCAGTGCGAACCATTGTGCCACTGTGCTGACCACTGCAATGTATTCAAGTCTTTCTTAGCCATTAATTCAGATTCAACCAGTAACTCGTCCACTCTATGGCAAATTGCTAAGGCTTATGCCAAAGGAATAATTATTCCTTATGATGTAGCAGAAGTGGAAGCAGGAACCCTGGTTTGAGGCAAAGCTGAGGGCAACCGAAAGTACATACTGTGATTGACCCTCAGTGGCTTAGCTGCAGAGGATCACAATGCTTCAGTCTACAGTGAATTCCACGCTCACACAGACAGCCAAGCAGGAACTTACTTTTGCAAAACAAAGGCTGTTTGAACATGGTTATAAACCAGGCAGGTATTTATTCTATCTTGCCAAGAAAATGATCGCCCCTCTTAAGCCATTACCTCAATTAGGGAAGGTATTGGGATCCTTATCTTCAATTCCAAGAAGATTAATGTCTCCTGTCCGAGATGTTTCACCGAATTATTTCAGACTGAACATTTTGAGGATAGATGGATTAAGATGGAGTCATTTTTCAAGAACCTGGGTCTTCCAGGAGTAACCCCTGAATAAGTGTTGTGCCTTAATGCACCATTGTCGGCACGGGAGGGTGTGAAGCAGCTTCAGAATGTAAGGGTGCATGTTCCTGACAGATTTCCTAGTGAGTTTTATAAATAATTTATAAAGCTATTGTCAGGGTTGATGTTTAACGTGTTCTATCATTCATACAGTCACAAACCCCTCCCTCCATCCTTAATGGAGGCTCATATCTCTCTGATGCTGAAGAAAGGAAGACCCCGGAGGATTGTGCTTCTTACACGCCAATCTCACTTTAAAATGTTGGTCTCAAAATCCTGTCTGAGATCCGTGCATTAAGGTGGAATTTTTGCTGCCTTCCATTACCAAAGAGGACCAAACAGGCTTTGTGAAGGGCCGCAGATCTTCCTATAATGTTAAGAATTTACTCAATATGATCCAAGAGTGTCAACAACAATCTGTCCAGGGATTATTGATCTCTTTAGATGAGGGAAGGCATTTGATTGGGTTGAGTGGCCGGATCTCTTCTGTACATTAGAACGGTTTGGTTGATGCAAAGTTTTTATCAAGTGGGTGAGGGTCCTTTACCGCGATCCTCTGGCTGCAGTTCTCACTAATGGTGTGGCCAACCAGTAATATTAATATTTCTCCAGGCAACCGACAAGGTTGACACCTTTCACCATTGTTGTTTACATTGGGGATTGAGCCACTGGCGGAGGCCATCCGTAGGGATGCCAACATATCTGCCCCAGAAGTGGGATAGAAGTCACGTAAGATTATATTGTATGCAGATGAGGGTCTTATGTTTTTGTGAAATCCCGCAATTTCGGTAGTTCATGTGATGCAATGCATTAATTCGCTTGTTGCCTTTCCGGGCGATAAGATTAATTTTACAAAGTTGGAGGCCATGCCTATGGGAGGTCTTAGGGAAATACCTGATTCTGAGGCTAAATCCTCGTTTCCTTTTAAATGGTCACGGGGGTGGTTTCCCTATTTCAGTATATTCATTACATCTGTCTTTGATCATTTATTTAACGCAAACTATGTCCATTTGGTTGACAAAATTAAACAAGACCTTCAAAGATGGGAGGCATTTCGAATACCCTGGCTCGGTCAGACAGCTGTTATTAAAATGAATGTCCTTCCTCATTTCCAAACACAGTTCAAATGTTTTCTTTGATGTTTCCCAGACAGATATTTTGGAAACATAATGGCTGGTTTAGCTCTTTTATTTGACACCATAAGCGATTCTTTTTCAAGCTAACAAAATTGCAACTGCCCCACCGATTGTAAGGAGTAGATCTCCCCGATTAAAAGCAATTAATTAAGTTTATTTTCATCGTATGTTAGTGTCTGGGCCGCTGAGGTCTCGGCATCAATATGGCGAGACATTGAGCCCTCTCAGACAAAGTGAACCCTTATTAGTCTGTTGTTCTTAGATAAAATGACAACATTTATGGAATATTGTCATAAAATAATGATTATCAATACGGTTAAAACTTGAAGGATAATTCGTCAGATCGAGGCCATACAGCCAAAACCATGTTTCTTACCCCTATAATTGGTTTTCCGGGGATAATGGATTCCAGGTGTAAACTGTGGGCAGCGAGGGGGATTTAGAATTAGTAGTATCCCTACAGTGTGGAAACAGGTCCTTGGGCCCAGCAAGTCCACTTCAATCCACCCACCCACCCACACCCATTCTCCTACCATCCTATATTTACCCTGATTAATGCCCAACTTACAGATCCTGGAACATTATGAGCGATTGAGCAATGGCCAAGTCATCTAACCTGCACATCCTCGTGAGTGTGGGAGGAAACTTACGCAGTCACAATTGAAAATATACTAACTCCACACAGCCAGTCACCCAAGGCTGGAACCAAATCTGTGACCCTGCTGCGGTGAGTCAGCAGTGCAAACCACCGAGCCACCACGTGTTACTGGAAGAAGAAACAATGATACCGTTTGATCAAATAACTCGGAAGTATGGACTACCTAGTAGAGACGTCTTCTGTTTTTTTTTTCCAGATTAGAGATTTGATTAAAAAATACAATTTTAAAAGACACTTATAGATCCGATACAGCGAAGCAGGTGATTATTGTAAAGAATGCACTCTGGGTCAGTACCCTTTACCATTTGTGGGAGAGTGTCCCTGCAGACAAGACTGTGCAGCTTCGTGACGTCTGTCGGAGAGAGTTGGGGGTTGAGATCTTTTCGGAGACATGGGAGGATATTTGTGAAAATGCTCGAAGGATTTTGATGTGTAATAGAACCCATTCCATGCAGTTGAAAAAACTTCATAGGTTCTATCTGACCCCAGATTTTCTCTCAAAAGTCAAAGTGGGATTATCTTCAGCATGTCCTAAATGCAGAATGACTACAGACACTCTTACTCATTGCATGTGGTCCTGCTGCAGGCTTCGTATATATTGGAGCACTGTGTTCGGTGTGGTAGAGTGGGTCTTGGGGACCGAATTGGAGATGGACCCGGCTTCTCTTTTCCTGGGCCTGCCCAGAGTATCTTACACAGATGCACATTGGAAAAAAAAATATCCTTACTTTCTATGCTAGGAAAAATATTATGTTGCATTCTATGTCTGAAAACTCCCCGGGTCTGTTGAGACTTTATAAGCACATCATGGAGAATATCCCTTTGGGCTTTCTCACCAGCATGGTGTACCAAAAAACAGAGATTAATATAAGTCATAGAATCAGCGAGTCATGGAGACGTACAGCATTGAAACAGTCCCTTTGGTCCAACCCATCCATGCCGACCACATATCCCAAACCAATCTAGTCCCACCTGCCAGCACCCGGCCCATATCCCTCCAAACTCTTCTTATTCATTTCCCCATCCAAATGCCTCTTAAATGTTGCACTTGTATCACCCTCCCTGACATCACCTGGCAGTTCATTCCATACATGTACCATTCTCTGTATGAAATAGTTGCCCCGTAGTTCTCTATTATATCTTTCCCCTCTCACCCTAAACCCATTCCCTCTCGTTCTGACTCCCCGAACCCAGGGAAAAGACTTGACCTATTTACCCTATCCATGCCCCAGATAATTTTGTAAACCTTGATAAGATCACACCTCAGCCTCCGACGCTCCAGGAAAAAGAGTCCCTGTCTGTTCAGCCTCTCTCTCTAGCTCAAATCCTCCAACGCTGGCAACATCCCTGAAATCTTTTCTGAACCCTTTCAAGTTTCACAACATTTTTCCGATAGGAAGGAGACCAGAATTGCACGCAATATTTCAACACTGGCCTAACCAGTGTCCTGTACAGCCGCAACATGATCTTACAAATCCTGTACTCAATACTCTGACTAATAAAGGAAACGCCTTCTTCACTATCGTATCTACCTGAGACTCCATTTTCAAGGAGCTAGGAACCTGCATTCCAAGGTCTCTTTGTTCAGCAGCACTCCCTGCGACCTTACCATTAAGTGTATAAGTCCTGCTAAGATTTTCTTTCACAAAATGCAGCACCTCACATTTATCTAAATTAAACTCCATCTGCCACTTCTCAGTCATTTGGTCAATCTGAGGTGACCCTCTTCGCTCTCCACTACACCTCCAATTTTGGAGTCATCTGCAAACTTACTAATTGTACCTCTCATGCTCGCATCCAAATCATTTATGTCAATGACAAAAAGTAGTGAATCCAGCACCGATCCTTGTGGCGCAGCACTTGTCAGAGGCCTCCAGTCTGAAAAACAACCCTCCACCACCACCCTCTGTCTTCTACCTTTGAGCAAATTCTGTATCCAAATGGCTAGTTCTCCCAGTATTCCATGAGATCTAACCATGCCATTCAGTTTCGCATTGGGAACCTCATCAAAACCCTTACTGAAATCCACATAGATCACATCTGCCCCTCTGCCCTCATCAATCCTTTTTTACTTTCTCAAAAAACTCAATCAAGTTTGTGACACATGTTTTCTCACGCACAAAGCCATGTTGACTATCCCTTATCAGTCCTTGACTTTCCAAATACATGCACAGCCTGTCCCTCAGGATTCCCTCCAAGAACTTGCCCACCACCAACGTCAGGGTCACTGGTCTATAGTTCCCGGGCTTGGCCTTAACACCCTTCTTATACAACCTCCCGTCTTCCGGCACCTCACCTGTGACTATCCACACTACAATATCTCAGGAAGAGGCCCAGCAATCACTTCTCTAGCTTCCCACAGAGTTCCCGGGTACACCTGATCAGGTCCTGGGGATTTATCCACCTTTACCCGTTTCAAGACATCCAGCACATCCTCCTCTGTAATATCGACATTTTGCAAGGTGTCACCATCTAGTTCCCTACATTTTATATCTTCCATATTCTTTTCCACAGTAAATACTGATTCACAATATTCCTTTAGTATCTCCCCCATACTTCCTGTGCTAGTAAAAATATTCTGTTGTGTTGGATGTCTGAAAAACCTCCGGGTCTGTTGGGTGGTTGCAAACTCGTCATGGAGAATATCCCTTTGGACTTTCTCACCAATATGGTGCACCGAAAAGCAGAGATTTAGATAAGATATGGCAACCCTTTTTGGATTACCGCGATACAGGCTTATCTGCCACTCTAAAAAGGGTTTTTATATCGCCATGACGATATTGTCTAATGAATCAGATATTAAGAATTATGAACGTATGAATGTGTATCAGTTCATGCTCTCAAAGAACGAGAGCTATCATTTTGTTATGCTGAGCCGTATTATTTATTTATGATTTATTGTTTATTTTTGTTTTTCTTCTGTCCGTTTAGAGACTTTAACTTATTTTGTATATACATGCACGTGGGTGTAATTTTGTTCAGTTACTAGAGTTGTTTTGTTATTGGTTTAATATAAATAATAAAATATCTTTTTCAATAAAATATTTTGTTAAGAAATTAAAATGCTAACATTGATAGATTAGAGTCCCAAATAACTCTCATTAGAGACACCACTCATGGTGGTTTACGTTGAACGTCACCACTTAGGGTGATGGGGTGAGGTTGAGAAAACATCCCCTTCATGGCAACCTGTGTCAGTGTGGGGAATTGAACCTGCGCTGGTGGCCTCCCTCTGCATCACAAACCAACCATCCTGCCAACTGAGTAGGAGACTGTGTAATATTGCACACAGAATCAGTCACAAAAAAAGGCAAAAGAAATTTTAATGACAAGGAAATAGGTATATTTGAGATAAAAATGTTCTCTGTTAGAAATTGTATTTTATAATGAGACAAGTGTTTGGAAGCTGTCTTTGGTTGAATACAATAAGGTGAGACAAGTGAAATAACCAGAATGACGAATTGTGATTGGATATTGATAACCATAAAATAAGTGCATGTTTTTGATTGGTCTGTGGAAAGCCTGTTGACTGTTGCATGAATTTATAAATCAGATAAAATATAGTGCAAGTAGAGTCCGTCCCCATGGGAAATGCCTTCTGAACACATGCTAGAAGAAACCCGGGATATGAAGTGTCTGAGAATCGTCTGCTCAGTAACAGGAACCTGGGGGTTGAATGACTGGAAGTTCCAGTAACATGGAGCTGAGAAAACCATCAGAACACCCCCAAATGAATCGAACGTTGGAGCATGTTTGAAGTACTGAATGGCCTCATGATGGATTTTAATTGTGTGTGATTTGAAAAACGTACATCTCTACTCCATCCTCTTACATGTTACACACTGGGGCACAGCCGTTTTCCTGAAACTGGGAAGAAGTTGGATCAATACCTGGAACATTCCATAATTGATATTCTGCAGAATATTCTCTAACTATGTGGGGGGCATTAGAAAGGCAAGATAGAAAGAGAGGGAAGGTGCTGCATGCAGTAGTGTGAGTGATGGAGCATGAGCCTTGTTCGGGGGTCGGTGCTATAACAGATATACAGTGAGTGTGAGGGAGCAGAGAGAATATGGTGACCCTTATCCCTACAGAGTGGGGAAGGTTATTGATGCTTGTCCTGTATGCTGGACATTTCTTCAGACCCCAGAAACTGCACTGAGCTGGGTGGGGAGCTCAGCCCATGCTCGGTGAATCTGGTAGTGTGGCCCCCTCTGGGAAGAGAATGGTCCCCTTTTGTACGAGCGCATCCACCAGGACTTCCGTGCTGCTGTTGACAAACCGTAGTGTAATTTCCCCTTTGCTGCCATGCTCGGGGAAATGTGCAGGGAAGCTCCAAACTGAGAAAGCGCAACCATGTGCCCATTGATCTTTTAAAGATGGCACCAGTGTCAGGGATTACGGAATATCCAGGGGCATCCGGGCGACTGTGAGTACCTCCAGTCATGATGGGTGGGAGAATCGGGCTGGCATTGTATGAGAGGGACACTATGGAGTGAGATGTGTAGTTAATGGGATGAGTTTGGTAAGATAGCACCAGGAAACTAGCTCGGCCTTGTGCAGACAACCCCTCTGTCACACTTAATTAAAATGTCACTGCGACAGTTTTTTGTTAGATTCAGCCCAGTGAGGTGAAGACTCTGCTGTCCTCACTCCCAATTACAAAGCTGCAGAACAAATGCTCATCCAAAACTCTCCATCGCCTGAACTCACAGCAATATCCCTTTCACTCATAATTATTCGAAATACTGACCCGTGTTGCATGATACTATCGAAATGTCTTCATTTCAGCATTCTGAACCTGTGAACACATCCTTCCATGACATTTTATCTCGGTGTACACCCCCCCCCCCACAACCACCACCAAGTCTCCACCCCAAAACACACTCATTTACAGTCATAATGCATGAGACTGCCAGTATGACTGGCCATTTGGCCCAGCTGGCCATGCCAACCAAAATGTCCTTCCAGACTCACCCCATTCCACTGTCCTTGTTCTGTCTCCCTCTAATCCTTTCCTATCTGTGTATTTGTCCAAATGCCTTTTCAATGTTGTTATTGTACCCACCTCAATCACTTTCACTGACAGCTCAGTCCATATGCGTACCACACTCTATGTAAAAAAGTTGCACCTCAGTTTCCTTTTTTTTAATCCTTTCTAAACATTAATGGATGTCCTCTCGTCCTCGATTCCACAACCTTGTGAACAAAGTTTGAAGTATTCACCACATGCACGCCTCCCATGATTTTATAAGGGCTACACTTCTATAAGAACCCCCTCGGTTTCCTACGCTGTAAAGAAATAATTTCTAACCTGTCCAACCTCTGCCTATAACTTAGAACCTTGAGCTCAGGAAACATCTTTGGAAATTTGTTCTACGTACTTTCTTGTTCAATAATATCCTTTCTGGAGCAAGCTGAACAAAACTGAACACAATACTCCAACTGCAGCCTTACCAACATCCTGTACAACTGCAACATACCGTCCCAACTTCTATACTCAATGCCCTGATGAAGGCCAATGTGCCAACAGCCTTCTTCACTGTCCTGTGTATCTGTGACTCAAATTTCAGACAACCGTGCACCTGATCTCCAACGTCCTTTTGTTCCACTACACGCCTGAAGGCACTGTCATTCATCATTAAATTCCTACCTGGATTTCACTTTCCTAAATGCAAGACACTTATCTATATTCAACTCCATTTGCTATTTCTCAGCCCACTTCCTCAGCTGATCAAGATACTGCTGCAATTTCTGATAATGTTCCTCACTGTAAATGATGTCTCCTAATTTTGAGTCATGTGCAAACTTACTAACGTTGCGTTGTGCACTCTGGTCCAAATTATTGATATAGATAACAAACAGCAATAGGCCCAGGACCGATCACTGAGGCACTCCACTAGTCACAGGCCTCCAGTTCGACAAGAATACCTCCACCATAGTCATGTGCTTCATAACGTCAAGCCAACTGTGTCGCCAATTTGCGAGATTACTTTGGAGTCCATGCGATCTAACCTTCCAGAACGGCCTACCATGTGGAACCTTATCAAAGGCCTTACTGAAATCCATATAGAATAAATCTACCATCCTGCCCTCGTCAACCTTCCTGGTCACTTCCTCAAAAACTCTATTAAAATTTGTCAGGCATGATCTGCCAGGCACAAAGCTATGCTGACTGCTCCAAGTCAAACTCTGTCTTTCCAAATGCATGCACATCATATCTCTCAGAACCTTCTCAAGTGGTTTATCGAAAACAGATGTGAAGCTTACTGGTCTATATTTCCCAGGCTTTTCTTTGCAGCCCTTCTGAATAAGGGCACAACATTTGCTACTGCCCAGTCTTCCGAGACCTTGCACCTGAACTATCTTCTCTCGCCTCGTGCAGTGCTCTTAGATATATCTGGTCAGGACCAAGAGATTTATCTGACTTTGTGCATTCTAATATGTCCATCAGCACCTCTACTGTGAAATGGACTGGACCAAAATATCGCAACTAACCTCCCAAAGGTCACAGGTCTTCATGTCTTTCTTCATGATAAACACAGAGGGGAAATTGAGGACCTCACCCATCTCTTGAAGTTTTACACATGCGTGCCCATTTTGGATTTTCAGGTTTCGTCTTCTCTCTCTAGTTGATCTTTTTCTTTACTCTACAGAATTTGAATTCACTCTAATCTGCTCAGCCAAGGCTATCTCATACCCCTTTTTTCGCCTTGCTGATTTCCTTCTTCAATAAACTCCTGTATCCCCTGTGTACCTCCAGAGATTCCCTTGGAACCAGCTGCCTGTACCTGAGCGACGCCTCCTTTTTCTCTGGTCAGAGCCTCAATATCTCTTGTCATCCAGGGTTCTCTCTTCCAGCCTCACTTTCCCTTCACCCTCACAGGAACATGCAGACCTTGAACTCGAGCTATCTCACTTTTGAAGCCCTCCCACTTGACCGGGATCCTTTTACCTGGAAACACACTACTCCAATCAAGCCCTGCAATCCCCTGTTTAATTCCAACAAAATTCGCCTTGCCCCAATATAGAACTTGAATCTGTGGACCAATTTTGTCCCTACGATACCTATTTTAACATTAATACAGCTCTGGTCACTTTTCCCAAAATGCTCCCCCACTTTACCTCCATCACCTATCCATTCCTATTTCCCAACAGTAGGTTGAGTTTGTCCCTTCCCGACTAGGATACTCTATATATTGCTTGTGGAAACGTTCCTGAACACACTTAACAAATTACGTTCCATCTAACTTCTTAACCCTCTGGAAGTCCCAGTCTATGTTCGGATAATTAAAATCACCTATTATGACAACCCTATTGCTCTTGCAAGTCTCGCCAGTCTCCCTGCATATTTGTTCTTGTAATTCCCATTGATTATTTGAAGGCGTATAGTACAACCACTAAAACATCACCATCCCCCTCTTACTTGTTTGCATCATTTACAAAATCTCATTGGATATTATCTCAGTTATTTCATCTTTAAATATTAGAGTGATACGCGCCTTAATCAGAACTATTGGTATTTAAATTGTTTCCATTTACATCTCTTCCTCACAGTGACTTTCACATTCGCAGCATCCCTTATCAAGGCACAGTGGAGATATGGAGCTGTAAATGGATGGGAGCTGCACATCCTGTCAGTTCCAAAATTGGCTGCAAGTTTCCCCACACTGGACTGTGATCTAACACAGTGTTAGCGAAAAATTCAACAGCCTGGGTTTACACATGAATGAGCCAGTGTGGGCTGCACAGCTCCCCATGCTGGACATTTAGTCCAGGATTATAGATCAAGCATTGGTGTGGGCTGCACAGAGTTTCACTCTGGACATTGCTGGGTTACATACAGCTGAACACTAGCCGGATCTACGCAGTGCTCCATTCTGAATATGTAATGGATGGGCTGGTTATGTGAGTTAAATTGCGAATGTGAGAGAACTAAACATCTGGCAATGCCTTTATTTTGTGTTTCAATTCTTGTTATTAGACCCTTCAAATCCAGACTCATCCAGTTCGACCAAACCCTCTCGATGAGTCATGGTGACTGTTGTTGAGGCATCTGATTCTGCAACATGACCAACAAATGGAGCAGAGGCTGCAGAGACGGAGCCTCCGTGAAATGGAATGAGGGAATCACCATCAGATCAGACGTGGACTTAGTGAATGGTGGGGCAGGATTGAATGGACCACTGATGCAATTTATCATATATTTCTGTTTGTTCCAAGCAAACTCCCCTTCTCTCCCAGTGTCCCGTACTGGTGGGGAGTGAATCACTTCCTCCTGTTCCTGTGTAACAGGATCCTCGGGCCTCAGTCGCCTCCAGATTTCCCTGTGCCCCAGTTTTGAGCAGTTGAGTGACTCCCTCCTGCTCCTGTGTCCCTTTTTCAAGCAGTTGAGTTATTCCCTCCTGATCCCAAGTTTGTTAAAGTAGATGTCCTCCTCCTGATCCTGAGTAACAGGCTCCAATATCTCTGTGCTCACCTGCTGCTCCTGTGGAATGGAGATGAGGGACTGAATGGCCTCTTCACGTTATTTGCAGATTTTCTTGACGAAAAACCTTTCTCCTGTTTCTGTAAAACACCATCAAATTCTGAATGATGTATTTTTGTATTTGACTCTCAGTAATTGAGCAAACAAGCCGGTTGGCAGAATTCAGATGCTGAATAGCCTCCTCCTGTTCCCGTGTTATACACTGAAGAGTGAATAGACTCTCAGAGATGTACAGCACGGAAAAAGATCGTTCGGTCTGGTCATCCATACCGCCAAATATCCTGAATTAATCTCGTCCCCCTTGCCAGCAGGTGGCCCATCTCCCTCTAAACACTTCCCATGCATATATCCAGCCAAATGTTTTTTTAAATGGTGTAACTGTACCTGCCTCCACCACCTCTTTTGTCTGTTCAATCCATAAACACAGCGGTCTCTGTGTGAAAATGTTGTCCCTCATTTCCCTTTTTAAATCATTCTCCTCTCACCTTAAACTTTTGTCTTCTAATTTTGGAACCGTCGATCCTGGGAACAGACATTAACTGTTTACCTTATCTATGCCCCTCATGATTTTATAAACCCCTTTAAGGTCCCTCCTCAGCCTCAACACTTGAAAATAGCCCCAGCTATTTTCAAACTCTCCCTGTAACTCTGACCCTCCAACACCTGCAACATTCTTTTCCATCTCTTCTGCATCCTTTCAAGTTTGACAACATCTTTCTGATAGCAGGGAGACCAGAATTAAAGGCAATATTACAAAAGTGGGCAAACCAATGTCCTGTACAGCTTTTGTCATGCAAATGTTTCAACTCAAAGCACGCACCAATAAAGGGAAGATCACCAAATTCCTTCATCACTGCGCTGTCTACCTGTGACAGCACTTTCAAGGAACGGAGAACCTGCACCATGAGGCTAGCTTTGCTGCCTCACAGGGCAGCGACCTGGGTTTTATTCCATCCTTGAATGACTGGCTGTGTGGAGTTTGTACATTCTCCCCGTGTCTGTGTGAGTTTCCTCCAGGTGCTATGTTTTACTCCGACAGTATAAGGATATACAGGTAAGGGTCGATTGGCCATGTTAAATTGCGCACCGTATCCAGGGATGTTCAGGGAAGGTGGATAAGCCATGGGAAATGCAGGCTCAGAGGGATAGGCTGTCCAGTGGGATACTGTTTAGAGGGTCGGTGTGGCCTCGATGGGCCGAAAAGCCTGTTTTCTAACTGTAGGGATTCGATAATTTCTATGGAATTCTATCATGTCTTGCCTTGATTTGTCTTGCCAAAATGCAACACCTCACATGAAACTAAAATATACTCTAACTGCCACTCCTCGGCTCACCTAAACAAGGTCCCATTAAAGTCTGAGAGATCATTCTTCACGGTCACGAAATTTGTAATTATCTTACAGACCATACTTCATATACTCAAATACAAATGATTTGTATAAGTGACAAAATACAGTGGACCCTCTACTGATCTTTGCGGCATGCCACTCGTCACAGGTCTCCAAGTTTAATGAACAAATGTCCACTGTCACGCCCAGTCTCCAATCTTCAAGAAGATTTTGGATCTAAATGGCAAGTTCTCCCTGGATCCCAGCCAGTCTAACCTTGCTAACCAGTCTACCATGTAGACCATTTTGGTTTTCTTACTGAATTCCATAAAGCCAACATCCACTCTCCTGCCTTCATCAATCATCTTCATCACTTCCTCAAAAGATTACACCGAGTCAGTGAGACGTGATCTCCAATGTACAAAGCCCTCTTCAGTCCTTGTCTTTCCCAATGCATATACATCCTTTCCAACAAAGTCCCCTCCAACAATTTAGTCACCATTGACGTCAGGCTCAGCGATCTATAGTTACCTGTTTTTTTTCCTTACTTTCTTAAATAATGACACTCTGTTAGCAGCCCTTCAGTCTTTTGACATCTCATCTGTGGAAATCAATGTTACAAATATATCAGCAAAATGCTGAACAATCTCCATCTTGGCTTCCCACAAACATTTGGGATACAATTGATCGGGTCCCAGAGATTTGTTCACCTTTATGTGTTTTAAAATGTCCAACACCTCCTTGTAATATAGACACTTTTCAATGTATCACTGTATATTTATTCATTCTCTCGCCCTTGTAATCTCCTCCTCATTAAATACTGAGGAGAAATTTTTGTTTCGTATCCCTCCAATCTCCACATAGGTAACTTTTCTAACCTTTAAGGGTCCCTGTTCTCCCCCTAGTTAATCTTTTAACATTAAAGGATATGTAGAATTTCTTCAATGCTTCGTTAACCCTATTTTTAAAGCCATCTCATGTCCACATTTTTCTGGGCCGAATCCCCCATTGACTATGCACTTATTGCCCTTATACTCCTCTCGGGATTCACTTGATCTCAGCTCTGTTTACCTGACATATGCCGCCTTCCTTACCTTGACCAGAGCATCAATATATCTAACCATCCAGCACTCCCTGCACCCACCAGCCTTGCCCCTCTCACTAATAGGAACACGTTGGCTCTGGACTCTCTGAAACCACGTTTTGATGACCTTGCATTTTCCAACCATCCCTTTACCTGTGAATAGGGTATTCCAATCAGCCTTTCACAGGGCCCGCCGAACCCTTTCAAAATTGGCCTTGGTCAAAGTTAGAACTTTAATGTTTACATCAGGTCTTTCCTATTCCACAACTAATTTAAAACTAATATTTATGCGTAACAGAAAGTTAAAGAAACACTTCCTGCCCTTCTGTAACAGGCTCGAGAGGCTGAATGGGCTCCTCGTGACCCTCTGTAATAGATTGGAAAGGCTGAATGGCCTCCTGCTGTCCTTGTGTAACAGAACTGAGACATTAAATGCCACAGCAGCCCGTAGATTACGATCGGGTGTTAAACTGTATCTGATGGAGGTCCATCCCTTCTCAGTTACAGTATCACAACCAACACAATATATTCCCAGTGCCCACTCAGTAACACCTTATATAGCTGCACTGACACATCTCTTTGTTTTGAATGATTCTGTTGGCAAAATGTGCTGAAAAATGTGTTGTTGGAAAAGCACGAAACGTCGATTCTCCTGCTCCTTTGATGCTGCCTGACCTGCTGCGCTTTTCTAGCAACACATGTTTCAGCTATGATCTGCAGCGTCTGCAGTCCTCACTTTCTCCTTGTTGGCAAAATGTGTCAATGTTCTAGATTTCCACCTTTTCAAGTAGCAACAGGGTAATATGGGCTGAATGGCCTTCTATTATCCCTCTGTAAGAGGTCCATAGGGACAGAATTGCTTTGGCCTGTTATTGAGCAGCAGTCTCAATGCTCTGTCTCAAGATTATGAAAGGATTTGGTAGCAGGGCACATAAAACCAGGAGCAGCCTCACACTGGTCAATAAGGAATCTAGAAACTTGCTCATCCGACCTTTCTTTATGCAACCGATCTGATATTGTCTAACTGCTTCTTTCGTAAACAGAGTGGAACATATATAGACCCCTGCAGTGTTCTGTTAATACTCTCATTTCCAAGTTTAAAAAACGATTTAAAGATTTATGGCCCATTCCATTTTTTATTATCCATTACATCCAAACCCAGTAAATGTTCTCTTTTGTAGTTATATGAAAAGTGATGTGTGGAACTGGTTAATTGAACCTGTTTTCTCAGTCATGATTTGGAGATGCCGGTGTTGGAATGGGATGTACAAAGTTAAAAATCACACAACACCAGGTTATAGTCCAACAGGATTAATTGGAAGCACACTCGCTTTCGGAGCGCCGCTCCTTCATCAGTTCATAGTGCAGGACACACTTCGAAGGCACAGAATTTATAGCAAAAATTTACAGCGTGATGTAACTGAAATTATACATTGAAAAATACATTGATTGTCTGTTGGGTCCTTCATCTGTTCGAATACCATGATAGTTTCACTTCTTTCTTGTGTAAATCACAAAACCTTTGTTTAAAAAAATTTTGCATTCTCAGGTTAGCTGTAACAGTGAGTTTTAGCTAGACAATATGTTGAAGGTGTTAGCCCCCTGTGTTCTCTGTCTATGCCATGATGTTGAGATTGATTCTAATCTGAAAAGTGTGATAACAGAGTTTTACATGAATCCATGCAGTTTTTGAGCAAACTACAATGTAACTCTGCAAGTGCAAATTCATCCCACAAAATATATGTGTGCATTTGGGTCTTTGTTGGTTTATGTATCTGTGTCTGTCTGGTTTGGGGGGTTTGTGAGTATGAGAGAGAATGTATATATGTGTGTAGTGATGTAGAGTCTCTTAAGTCTGTGAGGGGGTGCATGTGTGAGTGTGGGAGTATGTGCATGTCTGGGGTGGGGGGTTCTGACTATCAGTGTGAGAGAATGTATATGCTTGTGCATGAGTGTAGAGTGGTCTCAGTCTCTTAGACGATGCCGTGTGAGTGTGGGAGTGTGTGTGTGTCTGTAAGGGTGTGTCTAAGTGTCTGTATGCGTGTCTGCGTACATGTGTGTCCGTATGTATGTGTGTGTATAGGAGTGTCTGTGTGTGTGTATAGTACAATGGCGGTCACCTGTAATGTGACATGAACTCAAGGTCCCGGTTGAGGCCCTCCCTATGTGTATCGAAATTAGCTATCAGCCTCTGCTCAGCCACTTTTCGCTGCTGCCTGTCCTGAAGTCCGCCTTGGAGGATGGTCACCAGAAGGTCCGGGTTGAAGATCCTGGACCACTGAAGTGTTCCCGAACTGGGAGGGAACACTCCTGTCTGTTGATTGTTGTGCGGTGCCCATTCATCTATTCTCCGTAGCCTTGCTCGGTTTCCCAGTGTTTGTTCAGTGACTGTGATTAATGCCAATCTCCATGGATTCTAATTATTCCAGTGGAGGGTTTCCATCTTTAAATGATAAATAGGCGCCATTTAATGTGTTATCCCATAACATGGGCGGGACGATCACCGACAGCACTGACCGGGATCAGCAGATTTGGAGAGAGGGCGAGGAGAGATCAGAATCTGAGAACATTAGACCGGAATGTTCCAACAATGGATCAGAATCTGAGAACATTAGACTGGAATGTTACAAAAACATATCAGAATCTGGGAACATTAGACTGGCATGTTCCAACAATAGACAGGAGTTTATCCAATTATGTTTGGTATCTTTCTGCATTTAATTGGTTGTCATTATCATTGCGGATCTATTATGCTCTTCTCATTATTCAATATTTTTATTATCCTTTCCTGGCTATCGTTGGTGTTCCTGGTGAGTGTCACTGTCCAGATTTTTCTTTCTATAAACCAGTTATGATTGTATTACTGTTCTGTTATATCATCTACACTTCTTGTCCCTATTATCTTCCTGTTGAAACTCTCAATCCATAGATTCACTCTACAGACTATTACTAACTACATCAAGGAATGTGTTCCATTCCTGTCTCGCTCTCTGCGCTAGCAGTATTACTCATGGGTCTCTATGTTGACCTACTCAGTTTCAGCGGAGAACTACAATTTATTGTATCATTGCTCTTTTTAGTGAAGTATTAACAGCATGGAGATCATTTTCTACTGTTCTGGTTACAAACTCCACTTCCTTCCACTGTTTCCCTCACATCCCTGGCCAATATATGCGGCTGAAGCAGACAAGTCACAACTGTCGGAGATCCCTTTGACCATGAGCTGATTCCTGACACCATACCCTGACCATTTCTAACTTGAAATACTCACCATTCCAGAATATATCTCACTGGCTTATTCCATCTCCGGTTTGATACTTTAGCTATGAAATACAGGCTTAAGGAAGCCAAAAATCTGCTGAAGCAAATCTGATTCGAACTCACACCAAACTCCCATCCATCTGTCATTCATGTGCACTCCGATGTACATTGCTATTGTGTCTGGCAATGCCTTCATTTTGCCTTTATTTTGACATTCTCAAACACTTTACCTTATCAGTCCATGAAACTTCCCCCGTTCTCTCTCCGTCGATTTACAAAAAGCCTGCCAGTTGTTCTTATTTAAAATAATTTCCTCCATGTGCGTTGCTTCTCAAACAATGAGTTTCACATTCAAACACGCCTATCATACACACACAGTCTCCCTCAGTTTCTGATGAACACACACACGCAGCAAATTTTCCCATTGTAGGCAGTAATCTGATGCGAGTATAGTTACCATATGATAGTAAAGTTTGCAATGATGTCTATGCTAGGCAGATAGTGCAGTTTACTGAGCAACACACGAGCATGCTCTGCACAGCTCTCCATCCTGGGCTGTCTTCTTGTCCCAGTTTATGTTGCTGGTGATGTTCTGTGAAGCAGATTCAGAATTTGATGTAACGAACCATTTCAGCTGATCTGACAATGCCTTTATTCAATGTTCTCATTCTTGTAAGTTTTCTGTCGAAGATCTCACTTCTCCAGTTAGTCCCACTGCCCTGTCCTTTTCCCCATATTTCCACAACATCTTTTCAGTTAATTAACTGTCTGTTTCTGTCTTTAATGTGAATCTTTCTGTCCCTCTGTATCTTTCCCTGGCCTTTGCTTTTGGCTCCCTAGTGTATCGAGTGCAATCATTGTGAAGCTGTGAAACAGTGAAATGGTGTGTGTCAGGCTGTTGTTCACTTCCTGGTATGTCCTATGCGTGGTCCATGGACAGGTGTGTTTCAGAAGTTATGAGACACATCCTTGAAACTTGGTCTGGACCTGAATTTGTCCCTCTCAGGTGACCTTGCGATCATTAGCACGAGGAAGCCCCTAGAGTAAAGGACCAGGCATCTCAATTGTGTGACAATGCTGTCACTTAAAAAAAGTTATTTTCTCCTTTTTTTAAATAAGAGATCGTAAAGTCCAAACTGCCTGCTGAAAACGGCTCAAGTAAATAACTTACGACACTTTTAGGGTTTTGAATCAATAGTAGTAACAACGGCCTAGTAACTTATCCCCAGCTGCTACTCTCTCTGAAACCTGACTTGATGCTGATTCTTCCTGGATTGGAGAACTGTATGCAAGAATGTATGTCTGAATGTTCCTTTTTGACAAGGGGTGTGTTTATGGCATGTTAGTATATTGGAACAGTTCATCTGTAGAAGGTACTGTATCCATTATTTGGTTAAGGTTTCCAATAGTTAAATTATTCTAAATTCTTCTTCATTTTGAATGGATTTTCATTAGAGTATTTAAATATATTGTGTTTTGCTTAATGGTGAGTGGTTTCACTAGTTGCATCACATCTTGAACACCCACTTCACATCTACCTTTATAATTAGAAAGGTTTGGCATCCAAGCTACCCTCTTAAACTAGTTTGAGGCAGTCTGGTTGGTCTATAGCAAACTGGGGACTCTTGTCTTGTTCTAAATCGATAATACCAAATTGGGTTTAGAATTACAATCCCTTCAGTGTGCAGACAGGCCATTCGACCCAACAAGTCCACACCTGCCCCGCCGAGGAGTAACCTACCCAGACCCATTCCTTTACCCTATTATTACACATTTACCCCGACTAAGGGTCCTAACCCACACATCCCTGAAAACTATGAACAATTTAGCATGGCCAATTCACCTGACATGCACATCTTTGGATTGTGGGAGGAAACCAGAGCAACCAGACTAAGCTCATGCAGACACTGGAGAGTATGCACCGGGAGACTATTGGGTTCAAAGGTTGCGTATGGTAGTTGTTCTGCCTTTGGTTCCGATGTTGAATTCGGTTGGTTTAAACAGTGTTTTGTGTATAAAGATTCTTTCAGTCATTTAGAGTTCTCTGGGTGTGGAGGAAGTGAAGTTGGCGGTTTTACAAAAGGTAATGAAGGCAAAGCTCTAGGAATTGACAGACAAGCTGGAGGTGGGGTTGCGTTTGTCTGTGAGAAAATGATAGATAATTTCAGCCATAGCACGGCAATTACATTTGGTAGAACTGCCATCAGACTCTTTGGAAATGGCTGCAATTCAATTTGAAATGAGGCACTTTGAGATGTGAAGGAATTGAAACAGTTTGAATTATGATGAAAAGTAGAAATAAAAGAAACAGGTTCGAAGGCCTGAATATCCTTCTGTTGTTCCTGTGTAACAGGCTGGAGAACGGAATGGATTCCTCCATTATCTGTGTAATTCACTTCATTTGTTGACTCCTTCTGTCATCTATGTTGAAATAAGATCATCCTTAATTTATGTATACTCCAATGGCTACTGGGTCAAACTGATCATCCTTTCGTTATAAGTTAGAACCTTCATTGCAGGAATGAGCTGCTTCCAATAAAACAACATCCTTTCTTCATTGAAGAGATTAAATCTGTACACACGACTCCAGATGTGATCTCACTAAGATCCTGTACAGCAGTAGCAACAGTTTACCACCCTGCTGTAACGTTCCCACCCAGCTTAGAGCTGTCTCAGCTCTCTGGGGGAATACACAGCATTGTTGGAAGATCATTGTCCTTCTCCATTCCACAGCATCACGGGAGATCTGGACAAATTAAAGTTTGAGAAGATCATAAATGATGTGGTGAGATGATCTCTACCATTAATCTCCCCAGAGCCCACGTCGCTCAGATTCCACAGAATCTAGTAAGGTGGAGCACAAAAGCAGCAAGGAGGAGTCAACATTGATGGGAGTTATATATCAAAGTGAAATCTGCAATTGAAATACTGGACATGTTATAAAACAGGAAATGAGCTATTCACGTTTGTAGATACTTCTGTAATAATGTACTGTTTAAATTATATCTAAACTGTGTTCACTCAATTGAATGCCAATGCTGGGAGAAATGGATTTAATGACCATGCGTGAGATGGTTTACATTAACATTATGTCGATCACTGAGTTCGAGATCAGGTTATTTAGGAATTGTGTTGAGTGATCAGAAGAGCCAATTGAAACTTTGCTGGAAATGGCCTTTTGGGAACAGTGACCACAATGTATTGGTTTTCTTTTATTCTGTCTGAGTACACAACAGTTATTGTTTTATTTGAAGTAACCGTTATAAATCTGATTCATGCCAGCCATGAAGGTGTGAGGAGAAAGTGGGGACTACAGATGCTGGAGATCAGAGTTGAAGAGTGTGGTGCTGGAAACGCACAGTCAGGCAGCATACAAAGAGCAGATAAATCAATGTTTTGGGCATAAGCCCTTCATCAGGAATGAAGCTTCTGGGCTAAGGGGGCTGAGAGATAAATGAGAAGAGGGTGCGGCAGGGGAGAGGTTAACAGGGACTGTGATAGGTAGATGAAGGTGGGGTTGAAAGTAATAGGTAATGAAAGAAGACAGAACGCCTCACCTACTGCATTCATTAAACTCAATGTGGTCTTCTTTACATTGGCGAGGCAGGAGGTCAACTTGTGGATCATTTCAGAGAACATCTCTGGACAGCCACATTGAACATCTCCATCGCCTTGTGGCTGAGCATTTTAACTCCCCTTCCCACTCTGCCAAGGACATCACGGCCCTAGGCCTGATCCATCACCAAACCCGAGCTACAAGAAGCCTGGAGGAAAAAAAACCTCCTCTTCTGCCTTGGGACCCTCCAACCACAGGGGATCATAGTGTATTTCACCATTTCCCAATTTCCCCTAATCCCACCTTATCTCGCTACAACCTTCCAAGTCAGCACCTCCCTTTTAAATGTTCCTAAGTGTCCACCTTCCTTCCTATCAATCTGGTCCACCCTCCTCTCCGACTATCACTTTCAACTCCACCTTCATCTACCTATTAGATGAAAGGAGGCAGCTTAGAAAAATGCCAAGTGTTGTTGTAAGCCGGAGGATTCAGAGAAATGTAGGACCCAGCAAAGGATGACCAAGAAACTGAGAAGAAAATTAAAAAGAGAAAAAGCGGGCAAATGAAAGAAAAACATGAAGACTGCTAAAAAGCGTCTATCAATATATGAAAAAAAATTAAAAACAAGGTCAAATGTGGAACAGTTGGTGTGCGTTCAGGATAATTTATTGCAGAGAACAGAGAAATCGCAGGGAAAAGAAACAGTTTCTTTGTGTCTATCTTCATGGAAGAATGTCCAGAAATTCTCCCAGAAATACCAAGTGACCATGGGACTTGTGTAAGTAACGTCTAAGACCATTCTTATCAGTGTTGGGGTTATCTTTGAAAAGAAAGCTGGATTGAGTATTTATAAATCTGACAGACTAGATGTACTGCATACAAGAATTTCAGAAGAAGCAGCAATAGACATGTTGATTGCATCGCGGATTTTCACTTTATTTTCTGACACATTCCCAAAAGTCATTTAGCCAATCTGGATAAGGCAAAGGTTATTTAAAAATATCCAACAGTTCAAGAAAGGATGAGTTTAGGAATGGTGAACTACAGACCAGTTATCTTGTCATCCACAGTCAGGTATCTGTTGGACTGCATTACAAAGAACATGCTACTCGATATATAGAAAGTAATAACATAACTGGGGAGTGTGAGAATGTACCGATGAAAGGAAAACCAGAAGTGGCAAACATTTTTTTAGAATGGTTTGAAGATGATTCTTGTGAACATAGGCAATGAAGAACCAATGTATAACGTATAGTTGGATATTCATGAGTTTTTTTTTCAAAGAACTCACACAGTAAGTTCATCAGAAAAGTTAAAGTGAGAGGTATTGGGGAGAATATATGCAAATGGGATAGTAAAAATTAGGTTTACATTCACGTAAATGTAATTGGAATATAGAGGATGTCGTGCACCAGTTGCATCAAGTGTTCATGAGACTATACTTAAAGTATTTTGTATCATTTGGAGTCCCAATCTACGAAAGGATATATTGACTACAGAGGAACTGCAAAAGGTATTATGCAGATTAATCCCTAAAATGGCAACATTGTCTGATGTGGAAACTCAGTCTGTGATCTGGAATTTCAAAACATGAGAGGTGATTGCAGTGAAACTTAGAAACATAAGGGGACTGAATAATAGAGGGGCATGGAGAAGTACAAGTACGCGAGATCAGGAAGAATCACACGATATTCTACACGGACAAGTCAAACAGAATAATCAGCAAACAGTTAGTGTCCATTAGAAACCAAAGGGGCAATCAGTGTGTCAAGCTGGAGAACTTTGATGGATTGTTACATGAGACCTTCACATCTATTTTACTAGGGAGAAGGAGGATGCAGGTACAGACTTCAAGAAGATGGACTAGGAAGCTCTTGAACAGATTGATTCAAAATATGAGCAGGGATTTGAGGCTTTGTTCTGTATAAACGTGGGCCAATCTCCATGTCTGAATGAGTTGTATCACAGGAGGCTGTTGGGGTCAAGGGACGAAAGACCCTGACTGAATATTTTAATTAGAATCTGACCAAAGGGGTGGTGCCAGAGAACTGGAGAACACCTAATACAATTCCACTTCACAGTAAGGGTGGGACAGATAGGCCAGGGAACTATAGACGAGCGAGTATTAGATCACTGTTAAGGAAACTACTGAAGGAAATAGGGAAGGAGAATATCGAACTCCAATCAGAGTCACAAGGTTTGATCAGGGATAATTATCATGACTTTATCAGAAGGAAGTCACATCCAATGGATTTGATTGAATTAGTTTGAGGAGGTGGATTATTTAGTTTTGTAGGAAGGCCTTTGACAGATTTCCACCTGGGAAACTGAAAAATACAGTAAAATCTCACAATATGAAGGATAACTTGACAGGTTAAAACGAAAATTGTCTGAGTAGCAGGACACAGAGGGTGGTGAGAGAAGGCTGTTTGTGTGACTGGAGACTAGTGTCCCCTGGTGTAGCACAGGGATCAGTGCTGTGTCCCTTATTGTTTGTGTTATTCATAAAAAAAATGTGAATGTGGTGGGGGCTAGGTGGAGAGTGGGGGATGTGTGATAAGTAAGTGTATGTTTGACATAAAGATTGGCTGGGTGGTTAGCAGTGAGGAGGAAGGCCTTAAGTTCCAGGAAGATATAGATGGAATGGTCAGATGGGCAGAACAATGGCAGATAGAATGTAACCCTGATAAATATGAGGTGATGCACTTTGGGAGATGGAACCAGACAGGGGAGGATTCAATGAATGGCAGCACACTAGGAAGGTCAGATTGTGCTTCTCCACACATCGCTGAATGTGACTGGACAGCTTAATGGACTAGTTAAGAATTGGACATTGGGTGTTGTGTTTCCTAATCAGGGTGTAGATTATAAGAGCAATCCCGGGCTTTTGTTCGGCCAAAATGGAGTACTGTATGTGGTTCTGGGAGCCACATTCCAGGAAGGATGTGATTGTACTGGAGAGGGTGCAGTGGTGATTCACCAGGATGTTCCCTGGAATGGAGCATATCAGTTATGGAGAGAGGCTGGATAAGCTCGGGTTGTTTACTTTGGAGCAGAGAAAGCTGAGGGGTCAGTGATTCAGAAGGATAAGATTATGAGCAACACGGACAGGGTGGATAGACAGCAGCTGTTCCTTTTAGTCAGAAGGTAAAGAACAAAGGAGCACACTTTTAAAGTGAAGGGTTTGAGGTTCAGAGAGGATTTAAACGTTTTTTCACCTCGAGGGTGTTGGGTTCTGGGATTACTTCCTGACAGGGGAATTATCACGGGTAACCTCACAATCATTAAAAAGTATTGGACGAGCACTTGGAATTGTCATAACATTCCACGCTATGGACCTGCTGTAGGAAAGTGGGACGAATATAGATCGTGCTGTTCTTCTGTTGGCACAGAGGCTATGCTCCTGTGAGTGTATGGTGTGGAAGGTCAATTATTGAACAGCTTAAGGCGGGAATTGATGAATTTCTGTAGAGTATATTCATAAGGGTTATAAGAGTGAACTGTATTAGCTTTTTAAATCATGTCAATGTGAGAAATATGAGAAAACAAGTGCAATTTCCTTACAGTTTGAAACCAGAGAATGGAGAATGGGGAACACGGAAATGGAAGAACTATGAAGCCACTACTTCAGTTCTATCTTCACAAAACTTTCTAACAATACAAGGAAAACCGAGTCTGGTGTGGGAAAATGATAGAGTACATGGAACATAGAATATAGTAACTAAATGGTTTCGGAGAAATTATTGTGGTTGAAAGTAATGGTCACAGACAACACTAACGTAGATTTATGAAATGGGAATTATGTATGAGAAACAGACTGGGTGACAAATGAAAGAGAAGTAATGGATGTAAAACATTTTGATTTTTAGAAAAGTTTTGGTAAAGCTCCAAGTCCAGTTTGCAAAATCAAATCTGAGTGAATTGGGGCTAATGTATGGATATGTTTCTAGAATGGGACAGCTGGCAGGAAACAGTGATTAGAAATAATCAGACTCGTCAAGCAACAGCCTGACATTGTCTGTAAGGAATGATTCTGTAAGGTATAAGTCCTTCCACATCTAGTCAAGAAACTTTGGGGACAATTAAACAATTCACTGGAGGAAGAGATTCCACAAACAACCCCTTCCTCCATGATGGAAGAGCCTAGCACTTCAGTGTATAAGATTAGGCTGATTTATTCGCAACAATCTTCAGTCAGAAGTACTGAGTCGATGATCTATTTCAGACTATGTCCCAGACTCCCAGTCACCTTCCCCGGATATCTCCTGTCTCAAGAGCAGGACGGACACAGCAGAAGTGGCGGCACATTGGGATACAGTTGGAAGGGAATTGCTCTAGACTCCGTATCCCATGAAGTCTCATGGCATTAGTTTACACATGGGAATGGAAACCTCCTGCTGATTACCATGTACCAGCCTCTTTCAACTGATGAATCAGTACTCCTCCATGCTGACCAACACTTGGAGGAAGTGCTGTGGGTAGCACGGACGCAAGATGTACTCTGGGTGGAGGACTTCAATGTCCACCTCCAAGAGTATCTCAGCTACAGCATTACTGATCGGGCTGGCCGGGCCCTAAAGGATATAGCTGCTAGACTGGTTCTGCGGCAGGTGGTGAAGGAACCAACAAAAGGAAAATACATATTTGACCACAGCCTTACTAACCTGCCAGTTACAGAAGTATCTGTCCATGACAGTATCGGTAAGAGTGACCACCGCATAGTCATTGTGGTGACAAAGTCATACCTGCATATTGAGAATAACCCCTTGCATTTTGGGTGGTAATATCACGGCGCTAAATAGGGCAAACTTCGAACAGATCTAAAAGCTCAAATCTGGGTGTCCATCAGGTGCTGTAGGTCATCTATAGGAGCAGAATTGTACAGCCACACAACCTTATGGCCTGGCATATCCCCCTCTCACAACAATTACCATCAATCCAGAGGATCAGCCTTGGTTCAATGGAGTATGCAGGATGGCAGGAGCAGCACCAGGCATACCTGACAATGACGTGTCTGCCAGTTGAAGCCACCGAACAGGACTACTTGTGCGCCAACCAGCATAAGCAGTAAGTGATACACAGAGTTAAGTGATCCTACAAGCAAATGATCAGATCTAAGCTCTGGAGTCCTTCCACATCTAGTCGAGAAACGTTGGGGACAATTAAACAATTCACTGGACGCAGAGATTCCACAAATAACCCATTTCTCCATGATGGAAGAGCCCAGCACTTCAGTGTATAAGATCAGGCTGATGCATTCGCAACAACCTTCAGTCAGAAATGCTGAGTGGATGATCCATCTCAGCCTCCTCCAGTGGTCTGCAGCGATTCAGTTACCAGTCATCAACCAATTCGATTCAGTCCACGCGATATCCAGAAACGGTTTGAGATACTGCATACTCCAAAGGGTCCATACTCTGACAACATTCTGGAAACAGGACTGAAAACTTGTGCTCCATAACTTGCCGCTCCCCTAGCCAAACTGTCTCAATAGAGTTACAATGGCTTTCCCAGAGTATGTGGAAAATTACCCCAAGTATCTCCTGTATATGAAAAGCAGAACAAATCCAATCCGGCCAATTACCACCCCATCAGTCTCCTCTCGATCATCAGTAAAGTGGTGGAAGGTCTCGGTGCTTTTAAGCAGCACCTGCTCAGCAATACCCTGGTCAATGACACCCAGTTTGGGCTCCACCAGGGCCACTCAGCTCCTGAACTCATTACCGTTGTCAAACATGGACAAAAGAGCTGAATTCCAGAGGTGGGGTGAGAGTCACATCACTTTAAGTCAAGGCTGCATTCGACCCTGTGTGGTATCAAGGGGATATAGGAAAACCGGATTCAATGGTTATCAGAGGCAAACTCCCTGTTGGTTAGAATCATACCTGACACGTAGGATGGTGGTCATGGTTGTTGAAGATCATTCAACTCAGCTCCAAGTCTGCAGGAGCCCCTCGAGCAGTGGCCGAAAACCTCTTCAGGGCTGGTTTAGTAATGATCTTCCCTCCATTTTAAGGTCAGCAGTGGCGATGTTCGCCAATGATTGTACAATGTTCTGCAACATTTGTGGCTCCTCAGATATGGAAGTAGTCCATGTTCAAATGCGAGAAGATCTGGAGAGTATCCAGGCTGACATGTGGCAAGTAATATTCAGGCCACACATGCCAGACCATGACTATCACCAATAAAATATAATCTAACCTGCCCCTTGGCATTCAATGGTGTTCCTATCACTCAATCCCCCAGTGTCAAAGTCCTGTTGGGTAATCATTGCTCAGAAACTCACTGGTCTCGCCACATAAACACAGTCACTATAAGAGCAGGTCAGAAGCTAGGAATACTGCAGCGAGTAACTCACATCCTGACTTCCAAACGTCTGTCCATCATCAACTATGCATAAGTCAGAAGTGTGGTAGAAGACTCCCAACTTGCCTGGATGAGTGCAGCCCCAACAACACTCAAGAAGCTTTATACCATCCAGGACAAAGCAACCAGTCTGACTGTCCCTTCATCCACAAGGCTCCACCATCAACGCTCAGCAGCAGCAGCAGTGTTTTCCTATCTACATGCTGCAATGAAATGATTCACCAAAGATCCTCAGAGACCACATTCCCAACTCACGACCACATCTATCTAAAAGGACAAGGGCTACAGATGTATGGGGATACCATCATCTTCAGGTTCCCCTCCAAGCCATTCACCATCCTGACTTGGAAATATATCACTGCTCCTTCACAGTCACTGGGTCAGAATCCTGGAATTCCCTCCCTAATGGCATTGGAGGTCAACTGCAGCAGGTGGACTGCAGCGGTTCAACAAGGCAGCTCACCACCACCTTCTCAAGGGCAATGAGGGAAAGGTAATAAATGCTGGCCCAGCCAGTGACACCCAGATTCATGAAATAAATAAATAGAAATTAACAGAGGAAGGTTGCTGAGGTGTGGCAGGGATCGGTGCTTGGGGCCCAGCTGTTCACAATGCCCTTTAAACATTTGGTTGCTGGTTTCAGATGCACTATATCCCAGCCTGCTGACAGCACTAACGGATGTGGGATTGTGAATGGGTGAGGAGATTATAAAAAAACACCAATATTGCAGGACAAAAAGCAGTTAAAATATAAATGGTGTGCTGACCTTCATTTCAGGAGGATTTGAGTCCAGGAGAAAGGGTGTCTTACTGCAGCTGTGCATGGCCTTGGTGAGACATCATCTCAAACATTGTGCAGCATTATGTGCAGTTTTGATCTCCATACCTAATAAAGGACAACCCTGACATTGAGGGAGAGCAGTGAAGGATGACCAGACTGATCTCTGGGATGACAGGCTTGTTGTGGAAGCAGAGTTTGGGGAGACTGGACCTGTATTCCAAGGGGTTTAGGAAAATGAATGGGGATGTCAGTGAAATATACAAAAATCTGACAGGGTGAGACAGATTGGAAGCAGGGATGACAATTCCCCTGGCTGGGACGTCTAAAACCAGGGGCCACAGTATTAGGTACAGGCAGGTCACTCTGCATTGAGATGAGAATAAATGTCTGCACTCACAGACTGGTGAACCTGGGGAATTAGCTCGCACCTGGAAACCGAGACACTGATTATAAATAAGGATTTCGAGACAGTAAATGGATGGTGGGAGAGCAGGAGTACGGTGGGGAAATGAAGGGCCAAGCATTATTACGTTGAATTGGGTAGCAAACTCGATGGACCAAACGTACTACTGCACTACCTATTTTAAAGCTTCCCAAGGTTACTCACATTAACGGATATGTATATCATGTGGGGTAAGTGCATTGAGGAGAGTTTTCCCATGAACTAGAATGGGAGAGGCTCACTGTGTTGTATGATCTACTCCTTTCCTGCTGTTTCTGTGCAGTCTGTGGGAAAGCTCTGTAAATGTTGTCAAAAGCTCCCAGATGTTAGGAAAGAGGTTTCTGCAGGGTCGACAGGACTGTGTTCCCATTCCCTTTTCCGACACTGATGCTGAGGCCGGGTGTTCTGTCCGGTTTCATCCTTTCAGTCCTCGGAGTAGTTTGATACAAATGAGTGCCCTTGATTGACCATTTCAGAGACCATTGAAATGTTTATCACATGTCAGGGTCTGTGGAGTCACTTTTAGGCCAGCCCAGGAAATCATGGGAGATTCACTTCCTAAAAGTACATTGGAGAAAGAAATTCTGTTTATAATCCACATTGGCTTCAAGGTCACTGTTACTGATCCCAGATTTGAGATCTCGATATTTTATTAATTGTCTTTAACTTCCACCCGCTGCCAGATCATTAGCCTGATCTGGATTAGTAATCCAGTAACATTTCCACAGCAGTACCATCTCCACATGGGGATCTACAAAAACTATACTGAGCAGGTTATTTCTGTGCTGCTTGACAGCTCTGTCAAAAAGAACTCCCACCAATTTGACTGTCGTGATGGGACTGAGGAGGTGGTAATTGGTCAGATCGTAATTATTCCCGTCTTTGGGGACGTAACTTAGTTTAGTAATTTTCCACATTGCCAGGGAGATATCAGAGTTGGAGCTGGAATGAAACAGCTTCCCCCAGGGACACAGCTTGTTGTGCAGCACAAGTCTTCAGTTCTATAGCAGGAATTGTGTCAGGGCCCATTGCCTTTGTCGTATCTACTGTGTTCAGCTCTTCTCCATGGCACATGCAGCGAATCAAATTGGTTGAAGACTGGCATCTGTGATTTTGTGGGCATCATGATATGGGTGAGGTGAATCATCGACTCAACACTTCTGGCAGAAGATGGTGCCAGATAAAAGATAAAACATCCTTCTCTTTTACACTGATGTGCAGGTCTGTTCCATTATTTAGTGTGGGAATGTTTGTGGAGCCCTCTCCTCCAATCATTTGTTTAATCGTCCATCACCATTTATGACTGAATGTGACAGGACTGCAGTGCTTCGTTCAGATCTGTTGGTCAAGTCTGGTAGCTTTAATGAGTTAGCATCAGGTTAAAGTTCATGTGATTCTGACTCTGACATGTTCACCCACACTCGTCACTGAGCCTTATTTTCCATTACCATGGTGTTGATGGTAATGACAGACTGAAGTGTTACCCTGGCAAAAAGTTACAGGTTGTGGTTGAATGGTGTTCTCCTTCTCCTGCTGCTGTGATCTACAGCACTACGTGAATACGCAGTTTAGAGCTGCAATATCTGCAATGCAATTCTGCTGTCTGTTCCCCAATTCTCACTGAGACCCATTCACCCATCAGCCCTGCACTCAGTGACCTAACCTGGTTTCTGATGTGGAAATACTTCCATTTTCAAACTCTTATTCTGCTGAGGGTCTGTCTCCCTGGGTCTTGCTTCCAATATGATATATTCCGCAAAAGCATTTAACTGATCTTAATTCAAATATTTAATTCACCTGAATCTTTTTCCTTTCTGTGTTTAAAGTGAATGTGTTTCCTCTGTTTCTCTCCCTGACCACGATTAAGAGCTCTGTAGTGTCAGTGATGCCAGCGTTATGTAGTTTCAGAACCAATGAATTCTCTGGATTCCCAACCACCTTCATCTCATTGTATGTTTTCCCTTTTGGTTTGATGCCTTATCACTCATGGCTGCCTTGTTCTCCCATGAGTATGTTTCAAGTTCTTTGGGGTTGCGTTTCTGGTATTATCTTCCGAATTATCCCCAGAACCTCCTCCCATTGCTGCTCCATGGTCTTTCCTGCTCAGCTCCCATTCCAATTAACTCTGGCCAGCTACGCCCGCATGTCTTGGTAGTTACATTGCTTCATTATAACCACATTACATCTTGAAGAGAGCGTTAGATATAAACCGAAAGAAGGAGTTTTGGGAGATGGGACACGAAGAATAATTGGTGGATTTCTTAACTAGATACAAAGGGAGAACGAGAGAGATGATATAGATCTGGAGATGTGGAAAATGAGAAAACTACATTATCGAAAGAAGTAGACGAACATTCCCCAATAGTTTGGCAATGCCTGTGTGCGGTGGTCCTTGGTACAGTACAAGTATAACAGAGTAATATGTTCAAATGCTGAGTCTGACGCCAGAATATTTATCTCCGATTATATGACAGACACTAGCTTTGGAAAGAACCCAACAGGCCAACATATTGAAGGGGGTTAACTGGAATAATTTGGGACACCAGAATCAAGAATTTGGAGCACACATCCTGGTAAGAATGAGAGAGTAGAGTAGGGAATTCCAGAAAAGGAGGGAACGTTGAGAGGATCAAATAATGTTTTAATGTTATATCAATTTTATACATCATATGTATCATTTTTCGTTAACTGTGTCTCTGTTGTTCATTTACAATGTGTTGTGCACATGTGAAAAATGCTACTTTACTGCACACAAACATTGATTAAACAGTGTGTATAAAATCACTTTTCCACCATTGAAACTGTCCTGTTGTCGTGTTACGAGGATACATGAACACCAACTGGCCACCAAAAGACATGATCCACTATCACTATGTTCCATACATACAGACAAAGAAAGGCACAACTTTGACTGGGACAAAGCACACACACATGCTAAGACACGCAAGGATCTCCTTAGAGGAATGGTATTATAACCAGACGTCCATCAATAAACGCATCAATTTAGATCCTGTCTACATTCTCTTGTTAAAATAACCGGAAATGACATCACCCAGTTTAAGAAACCAAGACCTATAAATAGAGAGGTGGGACATATCACCAGAGATTCAGCGGAGACTCTCACTGATGCTGTCATCTAGTCATGGTAACGAAACTTCTGAAAACATACCTTCAAGCTCAGCGAGTTAACTGGCAGAGATATAAATTATTACTTTTAGTTTATTAGTGGAAATTAGGAGTTCTCTGTCGCTCACGTTTTAACAGATTATGATGTGAGGTGAGCTTTTCTGGGTGTGTGATTTTAATTAACAGAGGGATTCGACATTGATGTCATAACAGTTTGGGGTCTTGCCATATGGGATTTGGACAAACTTGAACAGATTTGGGGGACAAAATGTCCTAGCAAATTCCAACTCATTGCAATTAGTGACTTTGATCTTCAAATAAAACCAGTGGGAAAATTCGTTTAATTTTGTTACTTGTGGTTGATTAAATCAAAAGTGAGGGAAATGCCTTTTAACATTACTAAAGAGGTTCCCAAATTTTCCAAGGAAGTTTAGAAAGACAGACGGAGGACATCGTTTAGAATTAGCAAATCGGTTGGAATTGGGTTTAACCAGGGACAAAAGGGAAGCTGAAATTGTAATGGAGTTGGGTAAGCACTTTGATGTATCAGAGAAACAGGCAACTGCAGTAGAGTTAGAAAAAACTTAAATTGCAAATGTGGCAACTGGAGTTAGAAGATAAATTAAGGGAAGGAAATAGAGAGAGAAGAAAGAGAAAGAGAGGAAAAAGAAAGAGAGAGAGGATTTAAAATTCAGAAGTTAGGAATTAGACAAGAAAGTTAAGTTAACAGGATGGAGATGAAGGGAGAACATAGGGATGTATACAACTATTTTAATAACTTGCCATATTTCGGTGAGAAAAATGTCAAAACCTTTTTTATTTCATTTGAAAAAATGGCTAGGCAGATGACGTGTCCAGTGAACTTGTGGGTAATGCTAGTTCAGACTAAGCTGGTGGGCACAGCTGGTGAGGTATTTGCAGCGCTATCAGATGTGGGGTCAAGAGATTATCAAGATGTCAAATTGGCTATTTTGATTGGTTATGAATTGGTACTAGAAGCATAGAGACAGAAGTTCAGAAAAATAGAGACTGAAACAGGTCAGTCTTATACTGAGTTTGAAAGAAGTAACCACAGTCATTTTGGTAGGTGGGTGCTGGCCTTAAAAATGGATAAGACCTGTGAGGCTTGAAGGGAGATTAATTTTCTGGAGAAGTTAAAAGACTTACTTCCAGAGATAGTAAGAATTCATGTGAATGAATATAAAATTCAAGAAGTGGGAAGCACGGCAGAAAGGGCAGGTAAATATGCACTGGGGCATGAGACGATATTTAGCTTCTGGCAAGATTTTCCTCCTGTGAGGGATAGAAATTGGGAGAAGAGAAGATCACACATTACAAAGCGAACAGTAGCGCACAATACTTTACCACAGGTGAAGAAAGAAGCCCAGAGGGGTTGAAAGGTGGTGAAAGGCCTCAGGTGTTCTCACTATAAGGGAGTGGAAAACATAAAATGACAGTGCCGATGGTTTAAGAAGGGCACTGGGAAAAGGTGGTTTCACTGCAGTAAGGTGGGACACACCGTGATGGGCGTTGAAGGAAGGCACTTTGGGGAAAGATGTGTTAGTAGAGGCTAAGCACAGTGACATGAGTGAAACTGGTAAAGGAGACCCCAAGTAGAGCTGAGGAGCAGCAGGAGAGTGCACAGCCTAGGCAAGGGCTGGGTATGGAGGCAGTACCTGATCTCTGAAAGAATTCATCTCTGTAGATAAAGTTTACTCAGAAAGAACAGGGGGAGAAGGACAAGAAGTAATAATTTTGTGAGATATGGGATCTGCTCAGTCTGTAATAGTTGAGAAATGAGACGCTGGAAAAGCACAACAGGTCAGGCAGCATCCGAACAGCAGGACAATCGAATATCAGGCAGAAACCCATCGTCAGGAACATGGTGGGGGGACAATGGGGCTGAAAGATAAATACGAGGGGAGTAGCTGAGCTGGTGGGAGGGCCACTGGGAAGACAATAAGAAGATGTAGGTGGGAGTGATAGTGATATGTCGGAGGGGAGGGTGGAGTCGATAGGTGGAAAGGAAGATGGCTAGTTAGGGCGGTTCAAGAGGGCAGTGCTAGGTTGTACGGTTGGATCTGGGAGAGGTTGGTAGAGGGGAGATTTGGAATTTGGTGAAGTCAACGTTGATGCTGTACAGTTTGAGTATTCCAGCTGTCCTACCACCGATAGGAGTCCTATCACCCTCCTGTCCGACCTGTCACCATCACACCCCACCTGCATCTACCTATCGCCTTCCAAGCTCCCTTCCACACAGCTCCACCCCACCCTCCTATTTATTTCTCAACATCCTTCCCCCTCCGTTACCCCCCACTTTCCTGATGAAGGATTTATACCTGAAACGTTAACTCTCCTGCGCCTCGGATGCTGCCGACTTGTTGTGCTTTTCCAGCCCCACACTTTACAACTCTCATCTCCAGCATCTGCAGTCCTCAATTTCTCTCGGCCGCTAATACGAAGAGATGAAAGTATTTTCACTCTTTCTTGCATGTTAATCAAGAGTGTGATAATTTGTGGAATGGGGACAGAAATTAAGCATTCCCTAGTGTAACATCAGGATGGAATGCCAAATCAAGATTAGGGAAGTAACAGTGACAGTGAGTAACAGTTTTTCAGTTCCAGGAATACAGTTTGTTCTTGTGAATGATTCAGCAGGAGGCGAGGTGGGAGACGCACCCCTTGTGGTGGAGAAGCGAACAGAAGTCTAGGGAATTGGGGTGTTAAAAGAAAAATACCGAGGAATCTTTCCAGAGTGTGTAGTAACAAGATCCCACTGTCATAAGTTACAGCAGGAAGGAAAAACGAAAGAAAAAGACAAATGAATTGATGCTCAGTGAACTGACCCCCTGTTTGATGTAACGGTGCAGGATAAACCTGAACAGGCAGAGGATCAGGCAGAGGGGTTTAGTCCAGAAAGGCTAATGGACTTACAACAGATATATACACACACATTCACACACACATACACATGCACACACAGAGAAAAGGAATCAGAATATATTGTTGAACGTTATTAACTTAAAGATAGAATCCTAAAATTAAAATGAAGACCCCGATAGGTGACTGCAGAAGGGAAATGGGCTGAAGTGTACCAGATTGTGTTAGCAGTAATGTACAGTGTTATGGATAGCACATAAACTAACTGCAGGCGGTCACCTAGGTGTACAGAAGACTCAGGCTAAGTTACAGAAGCATTTCCACTGGCCTGGAATGTACAAGGACGTGGTTATTTTTTGTACATGACTTACATACCAAATGGTAGGTAAGTAACAGGCAGGAATAAAACCAGCACCTTTCGTGCCAATTACTGCATTCGAAGAACATTTCACGTGGGTTATGATTAATTGTGTAGCTCCACTTCCTAAAATTGAAATGGAAAACTATATTTGCTGACCATAATGAATATGTCTACCAGTTTACCAGAGGCAATTCCATTCCGGAATGTTAAGATAAAAAGGGAGGTGGAGGAGTTGGTAGCTTTCTTTACTCGCTGTGGGCTAGGCGGTCAGATTCAGTCAGACCAAGGATCTCATTTTACAGCTCAGCTGTTTAAGGAAGTCATGGATAGGTTCAGCATGCAGCAGTTTAAATCGAGTGCATCAGATCCTGAATCCCAGGGACCCTTGGAAAGTTAGCATCAGATGCTGAAGACCATGTTATCAGCGTACTGTTATGATTACCCGAATGATTGGAATAAAGGTGCCCCATTAAATTATTTGCCATTAGAGATGCCCTAAATAAATCTACTCAATTTACTTCCTTTGAGTTAATATTCGTACATGAAGTGAGAGGTCCTTTGAAATTAATTAAATATAAATTGACAGGACCAAAGTCGGAAATCTCACACTTGGATTCTGTGTGTGAGGTGAAGGAGAGAGTAGATGGAGTAGGTGAGTTTGCTAAATACTATATCTGAATAGTATCTGAAGAGTACAACATAGAGTGAAGCAGGTGGCAGATAAAAACTCTGAAACTTTGAGGATATCCCGTGGGGATGACGTATTAGTATCACCACCAGTGGTAAGAAATCCCTTCAAAGCCAGGTTTAGTGGCCCCTTTCAAATAAAAAAAAATGTGGAGTCAATTAAGCTACCTAGTAAAGACACTGATGAAGACAAAAAAAATTATCGAATATTTTATATGGATGAATAATGGTCCAGCCACATTTAAGACTCAGGAACAGGGCGGTGGCCAGATGAACAAATTGTATAGTTTATCTGTATGATGTGGTGATCTTTAGGAAGTGATTAAAAGCTCACACGAAACAATTGGCTGAGCATGTTGAACGATTACAAGAAGCAAACTTGGTAATAAGCTTAAATAAAACAGAATTCACGAAGGCAGAGGTGACTTGTTGGGACATTACATTAGACATGGAAGGTTGACCCAATGGAACACAAAAACGAAAGGCTTTGAGGGATTTCCACAACCATCCTCGAAGAAAGAGATGATTCGATTTTTGGAACTGAGTGGATTCTATCAGAAGTTTGTCCCAAACTTCAGCAACGTATTGGCACCACTGATGGATTTATTAAAGACGAACACAGAATTGTGGTGGACAGAACAATGCCAGGAAGCATTTGAGAATTTTAAATCAGGATTAATCACCGTACCAGTTTTAGATACACCAAATATTTTGAAACCTTTTGAAAATTGTGTTTGATGCTCGGGATATAGGGGTCGGAGATGTATTGATACAGAAAGAGGATGATGGAATTGAATGGCTAATTGGCTACTTGTCGAAAAAACTCAATATCCACCAGAAAAAAAATACAAAATCTCCATTATTGAACAAGAATGATTATGTTTCGCACTGGCCTGCCAATATTTTAATGTGTATATGACAAACAAATTGTCGGAGATGGTTGTGGACAACGACAAATCTCTCGCATTTTTTGGAATAGTTAAAGACCAGAATATGAGACTATTTAATTGGAGTCTTACCATCCCGACTTTAAACTCACAAAATGTACATGTTGTGGCTCCTACAATGTGATAGCAGATGGGTTTTCGCGGATTTACAGGAAAAGTGTAGATAAGATTTACCTTATTCCAGTGTTATAATGGTGAGCAGAATTAATATGAATGATATAACTGAGATTAATACTTTTGTATTTCATAAAATTGGGATTAAGAATTAGAGGAGAAGAAATATAGTCATCTTTTCATTCTGCTGGTTCACTTTATTTTCTGAAGGGGGGAGATGTTATGAAGCCAAAAACATGTAGGGTACTTTAAAACAGAACGGGTTTCTCCGAATAGAACTTAAAGCCACAGATGCCAGCTAAAGGTCAAACTGTTCCACATGTCACCATTAGCTGAGAAGTGGCTACCTGAGTTTTGGTTGCTGTTTTGACAGCCAATCAAATGCAACCAAAGAGTTTAAATAACGCTCAGGAAACCAGAAGCCAATGGTATTTGAATATTATTGTTTGGACACCTGGTAAGCAACCAAATTATGAGAATTACTATATCATGGGGAGTATGCATACCCAGCATTTTGAACACTGGAGGGAGAGCTACTGCCATCCAACAGCAGAGTAACTGCTGTAGAGCAGGAGTGATAACTGGCCATCTCAAACACTCTCTATCAAAGACACATGTTCATCTAAACCTACTTGCAATAAAAAAATGTTACCCGGGGAGATCAGCAGCTGGAAGAGTGAGCACAGCGGGGAAGATGGAGACTGTGTGCTCTCGAGTTTGCAATGTTTAATTTGTGCGCTGTTGGAACAGCATATTTTCACAGAGTTGGAGTCAGATAGTAAGTAGCGAAGAAAAGAGGGGCTTGTATTTTTCAATAGTTGTTGTTTAGTGTTCACTATTTAAGTTAAGAAACATACTTGTTAATTTTTGTGTAAATAGTGGAATATAGGAGATCTGTGTCACTCATATTTTAACAAATTAAGAGGTGAGGCGAGCTTTTCTGGGTGTTTGGTTTTAATTAACAGAGGGGTTCATCTTCACCTTGTAAATGTCCATCCACGTTAGCCCCATTTCCCTGCAGTTGGCCCATATCCTTCCAGTCCTTTCCTATCGACATATTTATCCAAATGCATTGAAATGTTGTTAATGTTGTTAATGTACACCCCCACCCCCCGCCCCACCACCAACCACATCTGCTGGCAGCTCATCCATGTACCAGCCCTCTGTGTAAAGAAGTGACCACGCAGGTTCCCTTTTATTCCTTCTCCTCTATCCTTAAACTGATCCCCTCTAAACCTCGATTTTCTATACCTTGGAAAAAAACTGAGAGCATTAACCCTATCCATACCCCTTGTGATTTTATACAGCTCTATAAGGACTCCTTCATTCTCCTACACTCTAAAGAAAAGTTCCTAGCTTGTCCAACCTCTCCCTATAACTCAGACCATTGGGTCCTGGCAACGTCTTTGTAAATTTCTTCTGCACTCTTTCTAATTTCATAACATCCTCCCTATAACAAGGTTACAAAAACTGAATACAATACTCCAAGTGCGGCCTTACGAAGTCCTGTGTAACCGCAACATAAATTCCCAACTTCTGTACTCAATGTCCTGCCTGATGAAGGCCAATGTGCCAAAAGCCTTCTTGACTGCCCTGTCTAACTGTGACTCTACTCTTAGAGAACCGTGCTTGTGAAAACCAAGGACTCTCTGCCCACTGCACCCCTTTAGACCCTCCCATTCACAGTGTAACTCCTACCTTGACTTGAGTTTCCAATATGCAAGTCCTCACACATCTATATTAAATTCCATTTGCCATTTCTCGGCCCACTTCCCCACCTGATTAAGTTCCTGCTGCAATTTCTGATAAACTTTCTCACTGATCATGCTCCCACTTATTTTAGTGTCATCTGCAAACTTACTAATCATGCCTTGTACATTCTCAACCCAATCATAGATAACAAACAGCAATGGACCCAGCCTCCGGTCGGACAAGCATCCTTCCACTAAACCCTCTGCTTCCGACCATCAACCCAACTGCACATCCGATTGGCCACTTCCCCCAGCATTCCACGTGATGGAACCTTCCAGAGCAGCCTGCCATGTGGAACCTTATCAAAGGCCTTACTGAAATCCATAGAGACTAAATTTACAGCTCTATCCTCGTAAACCTTCTTGGTAACTTCTTCAAAGAACTCTAACAAATTTGGGAAGCATGATATCCCACTCACAAGACTATGCTGACTGCTCTGAATCAAACCTTTGCAAGTAATGGGTGCAGTCAATGGTATGCTGTCCTTCATTGTAAGATGATTCGAGTACATAAGTAAAGCCATCTTCCTGCTGTTGTAAAGACTTGCTGAGAGAGCTTTTGGGACACTCTCTACGGATTTGATCTCCTTTGTAAGGAATGATATCCTTCCCACAGATACAAATGTCTGCATCATGAGGGTAGAGTGACGAACCTGAGAGTTTAATCTGCAGAGCTGGGAAATACGAAGAAATGGTGGTGCTGAAACATGAGGTGTAGCAAGTGTATTTCCAAAATACACATTGATAGGGTGAGAAATTCCATGCTTTACCCAGGATTGATTGGTTTGATTTATTGTCACGTACAGTACAGGGAAACACTTTATTTATGAGCAGTGGAGGCAGATCATAGTATGCATAGACAGACAGATCATAGAGTGGAAATAGACTTGGACAGAGTAAGGCATACAGGATACACTGCACAAGACAAGCACTCAACAAGATCAACATGAGCAAGATCAGCATTATTTGAATGTAGAGAGTCGATTCATCAATCTAACATGGCTTTACGAATTGTTTATATGCCTAAATTAACTCTCCCCATGTTATTGTGCAGTTGGCGTGTGAACCCGTACTGAACGCCATGTTGTTCACAATCCCCAACAGCAGCCACAATACCTTCGATCTGAAACAAGTAGCTATTCCCACCAGCTTCCACCCTACATAGAGAACACTAGGCTAGATTCTCGGAGATGTAAGGTGCCTTCTTGAGACTTCACACAAGACATATGGCTTCCCTCCTCACGACTAGAAAACCACGTTAAAGTCCCACGTGTGTATCATGAGCAACGGAGCCAGGAGGAACAACGTGGAGCAGTCTGTCTGTGCAGCCTCTGCTCCACTTGTTCATCATGTTAACGCATCAATCTGGAGACAATGAGGACTGCCGATGCTGGAGATTGTAGTGGAGAGTAGATTGCAAGAAAAGCACAGATGGTCAGGCAGCTCCAAGCAGCAGGAGAATCCACATTTTGGGCAGAAGCCATTCCAGGAATCAGCATCAATTACCTCATCTGTCCCTTTGCAAGTGCGTTGAGGGAGGAATGGCCTCGTACTGTTCCTGTGTAAATGACTCAAGGGGCTGAATGGCCTCCTCCTGTTCCTGTATAATTGACTTTAGGGGCTGAATGGCCTCCTTCTGTTCCTGTGTAAGAGATTGAAGGAGCTGAATGGCCTCATCGTGTTGCTGTGGAAGTGGCTTTAGGGGCTGAATGGCCTCCTCCTGTTCCCTTGTAAGAGACTCCAGGGGCTGAATGGCCTCCTCCTGTTCCTGTGTAAGAGACTCAAGGGTCTGAATGGCTTCTTTCTCTTCCGATTGGACAGGGCCAAGGGACTGATTGAGTTACCCCGGTTCCTGTTTGACAGCTCGATGTACTGACAAGTGTGATGATGCTGCAGGCTTTGAGAGGTTATTTTGTCCTGGTTCCTTTTCAGAGAGAGAGAGATTGAATGATCGTTACCAAACTGGTTAGTTAAGGCCACTGAGTAAACAGCTAGGGAGGGCTTGGGTTAATTTTAATGCAGCCTAAATGGGTGTGGCCAGCTCTCACAGTTACGATCTCTGGGTTTTGGTTTCCAAGTAGCATCAGAAACTGTTGGGGTCTCCACAGAGTTGGAAGCTTCAGTGACTATCTCCTGTCTGCTACTCTCTGAATTTTCTCTTGGTGCTGTTTTTAATTCCTGGATTAGAGAAATGTTTGTGACAATCTGTGTCTGAATTTTCCTTTCTGCCAGGAGCTGTGTTTATGGGATTTTCCTATATTGGAACATTTCATTAGTAATAGTTCCTAGATTTGTTATTCTGTTAACTTGTCTAATAGAATTACGTTATTCTAAATTCCTCTTTCTTTGCTTTCATTTTATCTTTCATGTTTCAATAAATAGTGTTTATCTTCACACCAAGTAGTTTGACCAGTCCATTGCATCTGGAACAGTCACTTCAAAATAAAAAAAAAGAGTCTAGGTTACCGCCTTCAAATATTTTCCAGGCGCTTCTCTTCCTGAGTAATAGGCTGGAGGCACTGAATGGGTTGTCCCTGTTCTTCTCCAATAATGTCAATGGGCTGAATGGCTTCCTCATATTCCTGTGAAATCAGCGTGAGGTGCTGAATGAACTCTTGTTTTACTGTGGCAATGTGCAGTGTCAGACAGTGCTGGTAGATGAATGTTACCGACACTTCAACAGCACAAGTCTCAATGGAGTCTGGATCTTGCTGCACGTGGACACATACTAGTTCAGGAGCTGACAGGGGTACAAAATGTTCTGAACATTGTGGAATCTTCAGTGACCATCGCCACTTCAGATCTTATGGTGGGGAGGGTGAGGGTGGGGTAGGGGCGGGGGTGGGGGCGGGAGACATTGATGAAGCAGCTGAAGCTGTTTGTCAAGAGGAAGCTACGCTGAGGATCACACACAGAGATGACCCAGGACTGAGATGATGAACACCTTCCTTTGTGCCATGTTTGACTCCAAACACTGGAGAGTTTACTCTGATTCCCATTAATTCCAGTTTTGTTCAGCTCCTTGATATCGGGGCCAGTCATTTATACCTGAACCCTTGAGTCAACCTCTTTTGTTCATATCAATAAACCATGATATAGGAGCAGCAAGTGTTTTCTTCAAACACATGGTATTGAATGTCAGGATTTCTCTTCTCAAGAGTGGTGGGGAGCAAAATGACTGAAAGTATTTTAAGAGGAGGTAGATGGATATTGATCTGTCCGAGAGTTGAGGGCAATGATGAATTGGGTATGAAAGAGGATTTGAGACAGTGAGCAGATCAATCATGATCTTAGTGAAGGGCAAGGCAGGCTTGGGGAGTGAACAACCTGTTCCTGTTTCTGATGTTCTCACATTCTGTTCTTGGAAAGTTAGTGGGTGTTATTTTCATGAATGTCTGTTTTGGAATGTTGCAGGCAGGGAGACCAGAGGATTTTGTGAGCCATCTCTGGGTGAGGTATATGGGCTGTATTCACAGTGAATCTGGGTCTACAACATGACCAACAAATGAAGCACAAGTTGCAGAGAGGGGAAGCTCTGTAAAGAGAGATGAGGGGCCTCTTTCATACCCAGCCTGGGCTTTCCAATTACATTTCCCAAATCACTTCAAAGTGTGTGTGATAGTCTTTTGAGGCTGAATGGTCTCCTCTGTTTCTGTGCAACAGGTTATTGGAGTAAGTGGCCTCCAACCTCTCCTATCCAGCAGGTATGCGGGGCTGGATGGAACACAGAAACATGGGACTGAGGAGCAGGAGTGGGACATTAGATAATTTGAGCCTTCTCCACCAGGCACTATGATAATGGACTCAGCCCCACTTTCCTGTCTGTATACTATTACCCGTGACTCAGTTCCCTGTCAAATATTTAACGAAACAGCTTTCAATCTATGTGAACATAGAGGCACGATAAACTTCCAGTGAAGAGAATTCACACTTGAAAGGTCCTTTCAGAATATTTCACCATCCCTCTTATAGAATCCGACAGTCATGCAGAATGGAAACAGACCCGTTAGTCCAATCTGTTCACTCTGATCAGATATCAAATCTGACTTAGTCCCATTTGCCAGCATTTTGCCAATATCCCTCCTCTTTCAGATACATTTTAAATGTGCGATTTTAGCCACCTTCACCACTTCCTCTGACAGCACTTTCTGTACACGCACCACTCTCTGTTTGAAACATTTACCTTCAGGTCCATTCTAAATTATTTGCCCTCTCCCCTTCAACCTATTCCCTATTGTTCTGGACTCCCCTCTCCTGGGTAGCAGAACATGGCTGTTCAGAATATCCATGCCTCTGATGATTCTATCAACCTCGATAAAGTCACCTTCCGACCTCTGAGACTCCAGGAGGAAACACCTCAACCTAATCCACCTCTCCCTGAAGCTCAAAGCGAGTTGCATGCAGTATACTTAAAGTGGCCTCACCAACTTCCTGTTCAGATGCAACATGCAACCACACCTCCTATAATCAATGCTCTGACTGATTAAGACAAATTGCCAAATTTGTTCTGCACCACTCTGTCTACCTGCGACTCCACTTTCAAGGAACTATGTGCCTACAGCCCTATGACCCTTTGATTAACAACACGCCCCAGGACCTTACAATTAAGTGTATAATTTCTGCCCTGATTTGCCTTCCCAAAATGCAATACTTCGTATTTATCTAAATTTATCTGTATCGTCACTCCTTGTCCCTTTGTCCCATCTTATTGTGGTCTCGTTGTACTCTGAGACAATCTACTACACCACCTTTCTGATGTAATCTGTAACCTAACTAACTATGGCCCCTATATTCGCATCTAAATCCTTGACATAAATGATGAAATGCAGTGAAGTCAGTACTGATTCTTACAGCACACTGCTGCTCACAAACCTTCAGTCTGAAAAATACCCCTCTTCCTTCAATCCAGTTGTGACGAGCTTCCTCTGTATCTCGTGTGACCGAACCTTACTCATCTGCCTACCAATCGGAATGTTGTGAACACCTTACTGAGGTCCATGTAGACAATTTCTACCACTCTGCCTTCATCAATCTTCTTTGTCACCTCTTCATAAAACTCAATCAAATTAATGAGACATGATTTCCCATGCAGAAAGCCACGTTGACTACCCCGATCAGCCCTTGCCTTCCCAAATGCATGAGCTGAAAAATGTGTTGCTGGAAAAACACAGCAGGTCAGGCAGCATCCAAGGAGCAGGAGAATCGACGTTTCGGGCATAAGCATGTATGTAAATCCTGTCCCTCAGAATCCCCTCCAACAACTTACCCACCACTGACATCAGGCTCACCGGTCTCTAGTTCCCTGGCTTTTTGGGTCACTGTTTTCTTTTCTGGTCCCACTCCTCCACTGCTCACAACACATGTCAAATGTAACCAGGTTTGTGATATGGCCGATGCTATCGGTCTCAGATCGGGTCAGGGTCAGTTTTAGCAACAAAGTAAGGCTAGTTTCTTTAATCTGCTAAAATAGCACGTTTATGATCCAGAGCAATATTACTCAAACTCTGGTGGAAAGATGAATGGCAAACTGTTTGGATATTGCAAATAGAGAATCGACATTTTCCTTTCGAAACACACACACACTCACACACACACAATCTCTGCAATTTCAAGTTGAACGCATTTTGTCCATATATTATTGTAACTCATGACAAAAGGAAAAATTGAGAGATTGTTCAAAATGTTATTCTGCTTCTGAAGATATTCTACTCACACAAGCTGCTAGCAATGGGATTTCATCCTGGAACAGTTGGATTTGGCTGAATTCCCTTTGCATTAGGCAGTGAAGAGATTCCAATGAATTCTGGCCAGGGATCGCCCAAGGGTATCACAGTGTCTCAGTGGTTAGCACCGCTGCCCTACAGCACCAGGGACTTGCGTTCAATTCCAGACTCGGGTTGCATATTCTCCCCTTCTAATGGTTGCTCCAGTTTCCTTCCACAGTCCAAAGTTGTGCTGGTTAGTGGATTGGTCATGATAATTTATCCGAAGTGTTCAGGGGTTTCTAGGTTAGATGCATCGGTCGGGATAAATGTAAGGGAGTGAGCCTGGGAAGGTTGGTATGGACGTTTTGGGCCGAAGGGCCTGTTTGCACATTGTAGGGATTCTATAAAAATAGGAATGGTAACGATGACTGCAGATTTTTTGTTTTCGCTCGCACACATTGCTGTGATGAGGAACAAAATGAAGGAGAGAGAGTGTAATCGGCCGTTCCTTCTCAGGCTGATTACATTTTCTCCCTCTCTGAGCTGAATCACACAGTAATGTCATCCTCTCCCCAACTGGACCATGTGAGGTCTCCTTGCACATTGTCCAAACTGTGTCTCCCTCACATTCCCTGTTCCATGTAGGTGCATCATTGCTGCTGTCATACACAGTGCCATATCCTGAGCAGAAAATGGCCTTGGTCTATTTCAAGATATGTTTATATGTCGCTGCGTCATTTAAAAATAAAATGTTTAATGTATTCAGAATATTGTGTTAAAATGAATGCATTTTTCAACAAATACAGAAATTGCTGGCAAACCTCGGCAGGTCTGTCAGCATCCAGATGCCTTTTACATGCTGTATTTGTACCAGCCTCCACCACTTCCTCTGGCAGCTCATTCCACATGCACACGTCAAAACCTTTTTCCTCTCAATTTCAACCAATGCCCTCGAGTTTTGGACGCCCCAATCTGGGGAAAAACCCTGACTACTCACCCTATCCATGACCATTTTGATTTTATAAACCTTTACTGCTGCGAAATGTGACTCCAACCAACATGAATGGCTGTGCTTCAAATCATCCTGGTCCTAAATTCTGAAATGCAATACTGACACCTCTTCCTTCTCCATCAGGTCACAATTCTAAATCCATTTTAATCAGTTTGTTCAGGTGTGTTATGAAACACTTCTGTGGGATTTGCACCCAGACATTTGTGCCCGGAGGTATGGACACGAGCACCACTCGGCAATACCCATAAAGCTGTAACATTATTCTCCTGTGTGTTTGTTCATCAGCCTGTTCTGACATGCTGGGACATACATCTACAACAGGCAGGACTTGAATCCAGAACTTCGAGTCTAGAGCTTGGAACACCACCACGCACATTCAGGAATCAAATCCAACCTCTGGCTCAGAGGCAGGGACATTACCCACGACACTACCATATCCAGATTTTGGGTCATATTTTAGTGCCCACATTCAGCTCGGTGTGGATTTATTATAATCAGGTTACCATTACTGAATTACACAAAAAACTCTGTATTGTTAAACAAAGGCAAAATATTTGTCTCAACTCTAGGATGTTGAGTATATGTGATTCGTGGTGCTGGAAGAGCACAGCAGATCAGGCAGCATCCGAGGAGCAGTAAAATCGACGTTTCAGGCAAAAGCCCTTCCTGATGAAGGGTTTTTGCCCGAAACGTCGATTTTACTGCCTCTTGGATGCTGCCTGAAAAGCTGTGCTCTTCCAGCACCACGAATCCAGAATCATGTTACCAGCATCTACAGTCATTGTTATTACTTTGTTGAGTGTACGTGCTGTATCATCGAAGTTAAGTATGAACAGCTTTAATTGCTATTATCTGTCGTCTGCAATATTAGGGAAAGAAATCCTGCAGACACACTCTGCACAATGAAGTGTCTCGAATAGATTTTCATTACTGAACACCAGAGACGGAAAAAGGCTATAATTTCTGGCCCCAAAAAACCGATCAGTATTACCCAACTCTCACGTGTGACTGCCTTCTTCCTAAAACCATGAAATGATACCAGGCGCTGATTACTGTCCAGCCTCTCCTCCTCACTGACTGTGTCTGCAATCTGTCCCTCCTCCCCCTAACCAAACAAGGCAAACCAAGCTCAGGGTCTTTGTGAAAATCAAGGCCGGAGTGTGCAGGCATCCTGGAGACGGGGAGGGAATTTAAAATTAAATGGGGAAGGTGAGGTGGCAGTAATGTCACACACTGGGCTGAGGAGTGGCAGATGGAGTTTAGTTTGGAATAATGCGAGGTATTGGATTTGGTAAATCAAACAAGAGCAGGACCTATACAATTAAAAGTTGTAGAACAGAGACCTAGACCGTCAGAGTCCCCATTGGGTGAGGTGGGGGGGGGGGGGGGGGTAAAAACCCTATCAAGTTTCATTGGCACTTTGGATTTTGTTTCGTTCTTTTTGATCTTTTTAGCTTTGGAAAGTTTTGAGAGCTTGTTAGTTGCAGTAGTTTTAGTTTGTACAGATTTAAGACTCGATGAGTCTTTTGTCATTAATGCTCAGCGATGTGTAATTCGATATGAAATTCTCTAGAGTTCAAATGTTGCTGCAGTGTGTTCTGGATAATGATGTGCTTAAATGGTGTACCTGGAACATTAAGTGGGGGGGCATCTGCCAGTTAAGAGGAAAAATATATTTTCTCGTCTTAAAAAAGAGAGAATTGTCCTATTGCAGGAGATGCACCTTGATGACAAGGAACATTTGATGTTACAGCAGGGCGGGTTTGGTCGGGTTTATTTCTCATCTTTTAATACGAAGAGTGGGGGAAAAGTCATAATGGATAGGAAGAATCTTCCATTTAAATTACTAGATCGTATTAACACCCATGGAAGGATAATAATCCTCAAAGTCTTGAACTACGGGAATTAATACAGTATTTTAAATGTTTGTTGCCACCCGGTGCAACCTCTTAAAATCCTGGGAGATGCATTTTCCAAATTCAGTTATCTTGCATAATGGTGCATTATTGTAGAAGGAGATTTTGACTGTCTTATCGCCCCACGATGGACGGAATGTCCAAAGGTCCCTCAATACCCTCGTTATAATGTAAGCAATTAATGGATTTGTGTCTAGAACTAGAGCTGGTGGATGTCTGGAGGCAGATCTACCTCACAAGTGGGGATTGTATTTTCTTCTTTAACCTACAGAAATGGCACACGAGGGTTGATCTCTTCCCCATCCCTGCAACAATCTTAGATTCGGTGGCATCCTGCACAATTGGGAATATTACCCCAACATACCAGGCCCAGAAGTGGGATAAAAGTCACATAAAATTATGTTGTATGCAGATGGGCTTATGTTTTTGTCAAATCCCGCAATTTCGGCAACTCACATGATGCAATGCAATAATTCGCTTGTCGCCTTTTCGGGCTTTAAGATTAATTTTACAACGTTGGAGGCCATGTCTATGGGAGGTTTTGGGGGAAATAACTGAATGAGGGCAAATCCTGGTTTCCTTTTAAATGGTCACGTGGGTGGGGGGGGGCGAGGTTCTCTATTTCAGTATATTCATTACAACCGTCTTTGATCATTTATTGAACGTGAACTATGTACATTTGTTTGACAAGATTAAACAAGACCTTCAAAGATGGGAGGCACTTCCAATTTCTTGGCTAGGTCGGATAGCTCTTATTAAAGAATGTCCTTCCTCATTTACTATACCCCGTGGGAATGCTTCCTTTGATATTTCCCCCATACGTATTTCGGAGACATAATGGCTGGTTTTGCTCTTTTATTTGGCAGCATAAGCGATTCTTTATCAAGCTAACAAATTGCAACTACCCCACAGATTGTGGGGAGTAGATCGCCCAGATAAAAGCTATCAATTAAGCTCTTTTTTATCCTATGTTAGTGCCTGGTCTGCTGAGGACTCGGCGTCAATACTGTGAGATATTGAATCTGTGAGATAAAGTGAACCTTTATTAGTCTGTTCTTCTTAGCTAAATTGACAACATTTATGAAGTATTGTCATAACCCAATAATTATCAATATTGTTAAAGCATGAATGACAATGCGTCAGATCGAGGGCAATACAGCCAAAACCATGTTTATACCCCTATAATTGGTATACTGGGTTGTGATCCGGGGTTAATGGATTCCAGGTTTAAACTGTGGGCAGGAAGGGCTGTACCTTGCTTGAGTGATTTAGAATTAGTAGAATCCCTACAGTGTGCATACAAGCCCTTGGGCCCTGCAAGTCCACTTCGACCTTCTGAAGAGTAACCCACCCAGACCCATTCCCCTACCATCCTATATTTACCCTGACTAATGCCCAAACCTACACATCTCTGAACACTATGGGTGATTTATCATTGACCAATTCATCTAACCTGAACATCTTTGTACTGTGGGAGGAAACCCACACAGACACGGCGAGAATGTTAACTCCGCACAGCCAGTCACCCAAGACCAGAACCAAAGCCGAGACCCTGGTGTTGTGAGGCAGCAATGCTCACTACTGAGCCACCACGTGTTAGTTGATGGAGAAACAATGATATCATTTGATCAAATAACTCGTACGTATGGACTACCTAGTAGAGACCTCTTCTGTATTTTTATCCAGATCAGAGATTTGATTTAAAAAAAAACACACTTTTACCACACTCTTACAGATCCGATAGAGAGAAGTGGGCGCTTGTTGCTTAGAATACACGCTCTGTCAGTACCCTTTATCATTAGTTGGAGAGTGTCCACTCAGACGAGACTGTGCAGCTTTGTGATGTCTGCGAGAGATTTGGGGGTTCAGGCCACTTCGGAGACATATTTGTGAAAAAGCCCGAAGGATTTCGATTTGTAATAGGACCTATACCATGCAGTTGAAAATTCTTCGTAGGGTCTATCTGACCCCAAATTGTCTCTCAAAATGCAAAGTGCGATGATCTTTAGCATGTACTAAATGCAGAATGACTACAGGCACTCTTACTCATTGCTTGTGGTCCTGCTGCAGACTTCATCTATATTGGATCACTGTGTTAGCTGTGGTAGAGTGGGTATTGAAAACTGAATTGGAGATGGACCTGGTTTCGCATTTCCTGGGCCTGCCCACGGTACTTTCTACAGATGCACATGGGGAAAAAAAAATACATCCTTACATTCCGTAATTTCCGTGCTAGGAAAAATATTCTATTGTGTTGGATGTCTGAACTCCCAGAGAGGAAGAATTATGAACATAAAAATGCGTATCAGTTAATGCTCTTGATGAACGAGAGTTGTCCTTTTGTTATGCTGAGCTGTATTATTTATTCATTATTTATTGTTTAGTTTTGTTTTTTTCTTCTGTCTGTGTAGTGTTTTAAGTTGTTTTGTGTGTACATGCAATTGGATGTAATTTTTTTCAGTTATTTGAGTTGTGTTGTTATTGGTTTATTATAATATTACAAATCTCTTTTTAATTTTTTTGAAATTAAAATGCTAACATTGATAGAATACAGTCCCAAAAAACTCTCATTAGTGACACCATTCATGGTGGTTTGTCCTGAGGATCACCACATCTCGGGTGATGTGGTGAGGCTGAGAGAGTGTCCCCTTCTTGGTAATCTCTGCCAGTGTGAGGAACTGAACCTGCGCTGTTGGCCTCTCTCTGCATCAAAACCAGCCGTCCTGCCAACTGAGTGGGAGGCAGTGCAACTATTACAGACAGAAACAGTCACAGACAAAGGGTAAGAGAAACATTCATAATAAGGAAAGTGGTACAGTTCAGATAACGGTCAAGATAACGCCTGAGGTTAAAAATGTTCTCTGCTCGAAATTGTATTTGTAACAAGGCGTGTTTAGAAGTTGTTTTTGGTTTAATATCATTAAGGTGATTCAAGTGACTCTTTTGTGTTACACACTGGGACACTGCCATTTTCCTGAAACTGGGAAATATTTGGAACATTATCTGGAACATTCTATAATCGGCATTCTCCAGAATATTTTATGACTGTGTGGGAGGTATTGCAAAGGAGAGAGAGAGAGAGAAGGTGTTGCATGCAGTAGTGAGAGTGGGGGATCATGAGCCTTGTTCAGGGATCGGTGCCATAACAGATATACAGTGTTTGTGAGGGAGCAGACAGAATACGGTGACCCTTATCCTGACAGAGCGGAGAAGGTTATTGATGCTTGTCCTGTATTGCTGGACATTTCTTCAGACCTCAAATACTGCACTGAATTTGGTAGTGAGCCCAGACCATGCTCGATGGGTCTGTTGGTGTGGCACCCTCTAGGATGGGAATGTTCCCCCTCTGTACTCGCCCATCCAATACGCCCACCGTGCTCTGTCAACAAACCATGGTGTAATTGCCCCTTATCTACCAATCTGCCATTTCCCTGCCTTTGCTCTGTACCCATCTAATCCTTTCCTATCTGTGTATTTTTCCAAATGCCTTTTCAATGTTGTTAGTGTACCCACTTCAACCACTTCCACTGGCAGCTCAGTCTAATTTGCCAGTTCACCTTGGATACCATGCGATCTAACCTTCTAGAGCGGCCTACTATGTGGAACCTTATAAAAGGCCTTACTGAAATCCATATAGAATATGCATACATCCCTGCTCTCATCGACCTTCCTGGTCACTTCCTCAAAAATCTCTTACTAAATTTGTAAGGTATGATCCGCCAGGCATAAAGCCATGCTGACGGCTCCAAGTCAAACTGTGTCTTTCCAAATGCATGCACATCTTATCTCTCAGAACCTTCTCATGTGGTTTACCGAAAACAGGTGTGAAGCTTACTGGTCTATATTTCCTAGGCTTTTTTTTGCAGCCCTTCTTGAATAAGGGCACAACATTTGCTACCGCCCAGACTTCCGGAATCTTGGTCCCTAAGCTTTTTCTCTCGCCTCTTACAGTGTTCTCAGATATATCTGATCAGGACCAAGAGATTTGTCTGACTTTGTGCATTCTAATATGTCCAACAGCAACTCTACTGTGATATGGACAGTACCAAGATATGACAAGTAACATCCCAAAGGTCACAGGTCTTCATGTCTTTCTTCATGATAAACACAGAGGGGTTATTGAGGACTTCACCCATCTCTTGAGGTTTTACGCATGCATGCCGGTTTTGGATTTTAAAGCATCCTATTCTCTCTCTAGTTGCTCTTTATCTTTACTATACTGCATTTGGATTCACTCTAACCTTCTCAGCCAAGACTACCTCATACCCCCTTATGGCCTTGCTGATATCCTTCTTCAGTAAACTCCTCTATCCCCTGTTTCCCTCCAGGGATTCCCTTGATATGAGCTGCCTGAACATGAGCCACGCCTCCTTTTTTCTGGTCAAAGCCTCAATATCTCTTGACATCCAGAGTTCTCTCTTCCAGTCTCACATAACCTTCACCCTCACAGGAAAATGGTAACCGTGAACTCAAGCTATCTCACTTTTAAAGCCCTCCCACTTGCCCGAGATCCTTTTACCTGGAATCAAACTGCTCCAATCATCCCCTGCAATCCACTGTCTAACTCCAACAACATACGTCTTGCCCCAATTTAGAACTTGAATCTGTGGACCAATTTTGTCCCTACCATAACTATTTAAAAATTAATACAACTCTGATCACTTTTCCCAAAAAGCTCCCCCACTTTATCTCCTTCACATATCCTGCCCTATTTCCCAACAGTAGACGCGTTTGTCCCTTCCCAAGTACGATACTCTATATATTGATTGTGGAAACTTCGCTGAACACACTTAACAAATTACGTTCCACCTAAGTTATTAACCATCTGGAAGACCCAGTCTATGTTAGGAAAATTGAAATCACCTATTATAACAACCCTATTGTTCCTGCAAGTCTCCCCAGTCCCCCTGCATATTTGTTCCTCTAATTCACATTGTTGATTATAGTGCAACCACGATAACATTACCATCCCCCTCTAACTACTTTGCACCATTCACGAAACCTCATTGGATATTATCTCAGGTATTTCAACTTTAAATACTGGTGTGATACTCGCCTGAAACGGAACTATTGGTACTTAAAATGTTTCCATTTACATCTCTACATCGCAGTGATATTCACATTCATGGCACCCTTTGTCAAAGTACAGTGGAGATATGGAGCTGTAAATGGATGGGAACTGCACATCCTGTCACTTTCAGCATTGGTTACATGTATCCCTACACTGGGCAGTGATTTAACACAGTGTTACCGAACAATGCAACAGCCTGGGTTTATATATGAATGAACCAGTGCGGACTGCACAGCTCCCCACGTTGGACATTTAGCCCAGGATTATAGATCAAGCATTGGTGTCGGCTGCACAGAGTTCCATTCTGGACATTGCTGGGTTGTATTCTGTAGTCAACTAGCCATATCTACACAGTGCTCCATCCTGAAAGTATAATGGATGGGGTGGTTTTGTGAGTTGGATTGCGAATGTGAGAGAACGAAACTTTTGGCTATACCTTTATTTTATGTTTTCATTCTTGTTATTGGACCCTTCAAATCCAGACTCATCCGGTTAGACCCGGCCCTCTGGATGAGTGATGGTGACTGTTGTTACAGCATCTGGTTCGGCAACATGACCAACAAATGGAGCACAGGCTGCAGAGAGGACAGTCTCCGTAAAATCGAATGAGGGAATCACCATCAGATCAGCCGTGGTCTTAGTGAATGGTGGGGCAGGATTGTGTGGACCACGAATGCAACTTATTCATATATTTATGTTTGTTCCAAGCAAACTCCCCTTCTCTCCCAGTGTCCCATACTGGTGGGGAGTGAGTTACCTCCTCCTGTTCCTGCGTAACAGGATCTTCAGGCCTCTCTAGCCTCTAGATTTCCCTGTGTCCAAATTTCGAGCAGTTGAATGACCGCCTCCTGTTCCTGTGTCCCTGTCTCAAGCAGTTGAGTGACTCCCTCCTGTTCCTGTGTCCCAGTCACGAGCAGTTGAGTGACTGCCTCCTAATCGAAGTTTTGTGAAAGTAGTAGTTCTCCTCCTGCTCCTGAGTAACAGGCTCCACTAGCTCTGTGCTCACCTGCTGCTCCTGTGGAATGGAGGTGAGGGACTGAATGGCCTCTTCACGTTCTTTACAGCTTTTCTTGACTAAAGGCCTTTCTCCTGTTTCTGTAAAACACCATCAAATTTTGAATGATTTATTTTTGTATTTTACTGTCAGTAATTGAGCAAACCAGCTGACTTACAGAATTCAGAAGCTGAATAGCCTCCTCCTGTTCCCGTGTTAAACTCTCAAGAGTCAATAGACTCTCAGAGCTGTACAGCACAGAAAAAATCCTCCGGTCTGGTTATCTATACCAACCAAATATCCTAAATTAATCTCGTCTCCCTTGCCAGCACTTGGCCCATCTCTCTCTAAACACGTTCCATGCATGTATCCATCCAAATGCCTTTTAGAAGGTGTAACTGTACCTGCCTCCACCACCTCTTTTTGCTGTTCAATCCATATAAGCAACAGACTCTGTGTGAAAATGTTGTCCCTCTCATCCCTTTTTAAATTTTTCTCCTCTCACCTTAAGCCTTCATATTCCGACAGCAGGGTGACCAGAATTAAAGGCAATATTACGAAAGTGGCCAAACCAATGTCCTGCACAGATGCAACATGTCATGCAAACGTATACACTCAAAGCACGCACCAATTAAGGGAAGAACACCGAGTGCCTTCTTCACTGCGCCGTCCACCTGTGACGGCAATTTCAAGGAATGGAGAACCTGCACCACAAGGTGCCTCACAGGGCAGCGATCGGGGTTTAATTCCATCTTTGAATGACTGGCTGTGTGGAGATTGCACATTCTCCCCGTGTCTGTGTGAGTTTCCTCCCGATGCTATGTTTCCCTCCGACAGTATAATGATATACAGGTAAGGGTAGGTTGGCCATCCTAAATTGTGCATAGTACACTTGGATGTGAGGGCAAGGTGCATTAGCCATGGGAAATGCAGGCCGAGAGGCATAGGGTAGGGGTTTGTCCAGTGGGTTATTGTTTAGAGAGACGGTGTGGCCTCGATGGGCCGAAAATCCTGTTTCCTAACTGTAGGGAGTCTATAATTTCTATGGAGTTCTCCTTGATTGGCAACTTTCGACAGGATCCTACCTATATGTCTGGCCCTGACTTTTCTTGCCAAAATGCAACACCTCGCATTTATCTAAAATAAAATCCATCTGACACTCCTCAGCTCACCTAATTAAGTTCCCATTATATTCTGAGAGATCATTTTTCACTGTCGACTACACCACCAAATTTGGAATTATCTACAAACTTAAAAACAATACTTCATATACTCAAGTGCAAATGATTTGTAAAGTAACAAAAGGCAATGGACCCACTATTGATCTTTGCGAGCAGCGCCACTTGTCACAGGTCTCCAAGTTTAATGAACAAATGCCAACTGTCACACCCTGTCTCCGATATTCAAGAAAAGTTTTGACCTAAATTGCGAGTTCTCCCTGGATCCCAGGCAGCCTAACCTTGCTAACCAGTCTACCATGTAGAACATTTTGGTTTTCTTACTGAATTCCATGAAGACAACATCCACTGTCCTGCCTTCATCAATCATCTTCTTCACTTCCTCAAAAAATTCCATTGAGTCAGTTAGACGTGATCTCCAATGTACAAAGCCCTCTTCAGTCCTTGTCTTTCCAAATGCACATACATCGTTTCCCTCAAAATCCCCTCCAACAATTTAGTCACCGTTGACGTCAGGCTCACCGATCTATAGTTACCTGGGTTTTCCTTAATTTCTGAAATAATGACACTCTGTTAGCAACCCTCCAGTCTTTTCCCACCTCACCTGTAGAAATCAATCTTACAGATATATCAGCAAAACGCTGAGCAAATTCTTTCCGAGCTTCCCATAATATTCTGGGATACAACTGATCAGGTCCCAGGGATTTGTTCACCTTTATATGTTTTAAGATGTCGAACATCTCCTTATAATATAGATACTTTTCAAGATATCACTATGTATTTCTTCATTCTCTCGCTCTTGTAACCTCTTCTACGTTAAATACTAGGAAAAATACATGTTTAGTATCCCTTCCATCTCCTATGGTTCCACACATACGTAGCCTTACTGATCTTTAAGGTGCCCTATTCTCTCCCTAGGTAATATTTTGTAATTAAAGGATGTGTAGAGTTGCTTCAATGCCTCGTTAACCGTATTTCTAAAGCCATCTCATGTCCACATTTTTCTGGCCCGAATTCCCCATTGACTATACACTTATTGCCGTTATACTCCTCTCGGGTTTCACTTAATCTCAGCTCTGTTTACCTGACTATGCCTCCTTGCTTATCTTGACCATAACATCAATATATTTAGCCATCCAGCACTCCCTGCACCCACCAGCCTTACCCATCTCACTAAGAGGAACACGTTGGTTCTGGACTCTCTGAAACCAAGTTTTGATGGCCTTGCATTTTCCAACCATCCCTTTATCTGTGAATAGGGTATTCCAATCAGCCTTTTACAGGGCTCGCCGAACACTTTCAAGATTGGCCTTGTTCAAAGATAGAACTTTAATGTTTACATCAGGTCTTTCCTATTCCACAACTAGTTTAAAACTAATATTTATGTGTAACAGACTTGAAAGTTAAATAAACATTTCCTGCCCCTCTGTAACAAGCTCGAGACACTGAATCGGCTCCTCCTGTCCCTCTGTAATAGACTGGGCAGGCTGAATGATCCCCTCTTGTCCCTCTGAAATGGACTCAAGAGGCTTCATGGCCTCCTCCTGTCCCTGTGTAACAGATCTGAGACATTAAATAACACAGCAACCCGTGGATTATGATCAGCTGGTAAACTGTATCTAATGGAGATCTATTCCTTCTCAGTTACAGAAACACAAACAACACTATTTACTCCAGGTGCCCTCTCAGTGACACTTCATACAGCTGCAGCGAATGATTCTTTCGGCAAAATGTGCCATTATTCCAGCTTTCCACCTTTTCAAGTAGTAACAGGCTAATATGGGCTGAATAGCCTTCTCTTAACCCTCTGTAAGAGGCCCATAGGGACAGAATTGCTTCGGCCTGTTCCTGAGAAGCAGTCTCCATAATCTCAAGGTTATGAAAGGATTTGACAACAGGGAATTAAAACCAGGAGTGGCCGCACACTGGTCAATAATTACTGTACTTTGTGTTCAGGTATCGAGAAACTTGCCCACCCGAATTTTTTTTATGCAGTCGATCTGTTATTTTATAACTGCCTCCTTTCATAAACAGGGTGGAACATATATAGACGCCTGCAGTGTCCTATTAATACTCTCATATACAAGTTGATAAAAAGATTTAAAAGATAAAAAAAAAAGATTTATGATCCATCGCTCAGCAACCCTCATCCATTCCATCGAAAACCAGTAAATGAAAAGTGATGTTTTGAACAGGGTAACTGAGCGTATTTGTTCAGTAAGTGTGATTAATGCCAATCTCCGTGGATTCTAACTATCCCAGTGTAGTGTTTCCATCTTTTAATGATAAATGGACTCCGTTCAATGTGTTATTCCATAACATGAGCGGGAGCATCACCGACAGCACTGACAGGGATCAGCAGATCCAGAGAGAGGGGGAGGAGAGATCAGAATCTGAGAACATTAGACTGGAATGTTCCAACAATGGATCAGAATCTGAGAACATTAGACTGGAATATTCAAACAATAGACAGGAGCTTATCTGATTATGTTTTGTATCTTTCTTCATTTTATTGGTTGTCATTATCATCGCAGATCTTATACGCTCTTCTCATTATTCAATATTTTTATTATCCCTTCCTGGCTATCGGTGGTGTTTCTGGTGAGTATCACTGTCCAGATTTTGTTTTTTATTAACCAGTTATGACTGTATTATTGTTATTTCATATAGTCTACACATCTTGTCACTATTATTGTTCCTGTTGAATCTCTCCATCCAGATATTCACTCTACAGACCACTACTAACGACATTAATGAAGGTGTTCAACTCCTGCCTCCCTCTCTGCTCTGGCAGTGTTACTCACGGGTCTCTATGTTGATATATTCAGTTTCAGGGGAGAACCACAATGCATTGTATCATTGTCTTTGCTGTTAAGAGCATGGAGGTCACCGTCTACTGCTCTGTTTACAAACTCCACTTCCTTCCACTGTTTCCATCCCAGCCCTTGCCAACAGCAGCAGCTGAAGCAGACAAGTCACAACTGTGGGACATCCCTTTGACTATGAGCTGATTCCTGACACCATGCCCTGAACATTTCTAACTTGAAATACTCACCACTCCAGAATATATCTCACCGGTTTATTCTATCTGCTGTTTGAAACTTGAGCTATGAAGTACAGGCTTAATGAAGCCAATAAACTGCTGCTGACGCTCCTGGCTTCAGACCTGCCGAAACAAATCTGATTAGACCTCACACCAAACTCCCATCGATCTGTCATTCATGTGCACGCCGATGTATATTGCTGTTGTGCCTCGCAATGACTTTATTTTAACATTTTCAAACACTTTATCTTCTCTGTCCATGAAACTTCTCTCGTTCTGTCTCTGCTGATTAATAAAAATCCTGCCAGTTGTTCATATTTATAATACTTTCCTCCATGTGCGTTCCTTCTCAAACGATGAGTTTCGCATTCAACCACACACACACACACACACACACACACACACACACGCACACACACGCGCACACACACACACACACACGCACACACACACACACACACACACACACACACACACACCTTCCCATTGTAGGCAATAATCTGATGTGAGTATAGTTTGCATATGATCGTAAAGTTTGCAATACTCTCATGCTGGGCAGATAGTGCAGTTTACTGAGCAACACACGAGCATGGTCTGCACAGCACTCCATGCTGGGCTGTCATCTTGTCCCAGTTTATGTTGTTTGTGGTGCTCTGTGAAGCAGATTTAGAACTTGATGTAACAAACCATTCCAGCTGATCTGACAATGCCTTTATTCAATGTTCTCATTCTTGTCATTGTACTCACGAAGATCTCACTTCGATAGTTAGTCCCACTGCCCTGTCTTTTTCCACATATTTCCACAACATCTTTTCAGTTAATTAACTGACTGTTTCTGTCTTTAAAGTGAATCTCTCTGTCCCTCTGTATCTTTCCTTGGCCTTGGGTTTTGGCTCCCTAGTGTATCGAGTGCTGGCATTGTGTCGCTCAGAAATACTGAAATGGTGTATCAAGCTGTTGTTCACTTCCCATGTGATGGTCGATGGACAGGCATGTTGCAGAAGTTATGAGATACATCCTTGTAACTTGGTCTGGACCTGTGGTTGTCCCTCTCAGGTGACCTTGCGATCAGTAACACGAGGAAGCCCACTGAGTGAAGGACAAGGCATATAAATTGCCTGACAATGCTGTCACTTTTTTAAATAAAGTGTTAGTTTCACTTTTTTAGTAAGAGGTCTTAAAGGCCAAGCTGTCGACTGAAATCAGCTGAAGTAAATAACTTACGGGGCTTTTAGCGTTTTTAATAAATAGTAGTAACAATGGCCAGCTCACACAGACCAGGCTTTCTAGTTTGTTTTTTCTGGTAGCTGTAACAATCACCGGGTGCTTGGGATCCCAGAGGGGTTGGAAGTTTTAGTAAATTATCCCGAGCTGCTACTCTCTCTAAAGCCTCACTTGATGATGTTTCCTCCTGGATTGGAGAACTGTATGCAAGAATGCATGTCTGAATGTTCCTTTTTGCCAAGGGGTGTGTTTAGGTGATGTTAATAGATTAAACAGTTCATTTGTAGAACGTACTGTATCCATTATTCGGTTAAGGTTTCCAATAGTTAAGTTATTCTGAATTCCTCTTCATTTTGTATGGATTTCCATTAGAGGATAGTGAGGTAGAGCAACCCTATGGTAGCCAAAGGCCTGATCAGGATATGTTTAAATACATCCAAGCATTATCTAAATTTGATGAGAATGATGGGGGAGCCTTTTTAATTTCATTTCAGAAAGTGGCGAAACAAGTGCAGCGGCCAGAGAACATGTGGATTTAGTTTATCCAAACAAAGCTGATAGGTATTTGCATCCCCATCGGAGGAGGTGAAGAAAGCCATCTGAAGTGCAAATGAGCTTGTGCCAGAAGCCGACAGTGTTTCAGGAATCTAAAATAGCATCCCTGGTTAAACGCACGTTGTGTTTGAAAGAATCAAACAAAGTAATTTTGAAAGTTGGGTAAGGGTATTAAAAACAGAACAAACCTATGGCACTCTGAGAGAGACTCTAATTTTGGAGAAGTTCAACAATTCACTTCCTGCAGTCGGGAGAACTCGTGTGGAAGGGCAGAGAGTTACAATGGCAAGATTAGAAATGGCTGATGATGATGATTGGGTTCAGAAATCAAAGTTTGGTTTCTGTGAGGGATTGAGAAGAATGTGTGAGATCTTCTAAAAACATGTCCCTGTGAGAGTAAGGTTTACTGGCATATCCAGGAGTAGCAGGTAAAGAGGTTATAGCATTAAGAGGTAAAGAAGGATGTAATTCTTTTATGCTGAGACATGAGGAGCTATGTCATTCAGAGGGACTATTGGAGAGATGAGAAGTGCTCCATTATGTAACGTGTGGTCAGAGTGTCCAGTGGAAACACCAACAGATTTATTCCCCAATGGGGAAGGAGGCCTTGAGCTTGGTGTTGGTGTTACAACATTTCAGCATTTAAATTGCGAATAACATACCTGAGACAAATCTTTATCACTGATCGTGACCCCTTAAAGTTTGTGGAGAAGTTTAGGGAGAAAACTTTATTGAGTTTATTATTGCTGCCATTCAACTTGAAATTATAAACTTGACAGGGCGAGAAAAAGTAAGTTTTCACACGTTGTGGAGACTTGGACGAAGAAAGATAAAAGGCATTCTGTGGCAGGAGTAAAATGACTGAAATCGAAACGAGCTGTGAACATTTGTATGCTCAGAGTCAATGTATTATATATTCATTCCAGTCTACCAATGGAGGTAGAGTAGGAGGTCTAAAATGAATCCACCTTTGTATATGGATGGATCATTTTATTAAAGATGGAGTTGTGAGGATACTATCACTGTAAAAAGGTTATTTTCTGTTGTGGTTCTGTTCGCCGAGCTGGGAATGTGTCTTGCAATCGTTTTGTTCACTGTCTAGGTGACATCCTCAGTGCTTGTGAGCCTCCTGTGAAGCGGTTCTGTGCTGTTTCCTCCAGCATTTATAGTGGCCTGTCTCTGCCGCTTCCGGTTGTCAGTTCCAGCTGTCCTCTGTAGTGGCCAGTCTATTGGGTCCCGGTCGATGTGTTCATTGATAGAGTCTGTGGATGAGTGCCATGCCTCTAGGAATTCCCTGACTGTTCTCTGTTTGGCTTGCCCTATAATGGTAGTATTGTCCCAGTCGAATTCATGTTAGTCCCAGTCGAATTCATGTTGCTTCTCATCTGTGTGTGTGGCTAGTAAGCATAGCTGGTCATGTCGTTTCGTGGTTATTTGGTGTTCATGGATACGGATCGTTAGCTGTCTTCCTGTTTGTCCTATGTAATGTTTTGTGCAGTCCTTGCATGGGATTTTGTACACTACATTGGTTTTGATTATGTTGGGTATCGGGTCCTTCGTTCTGGTGAGATATTGTCTGAGAGTGGCTGTTGGTTTGTGTGCTGTTATGAGTCCTAGTGGTCGCAGTAGTCTGGCTGTCAGTTCGGAAATGCTACTGATGTATGGTAGTGTGGCTAGTCCTTTGGGTTGCAGCATGTCCTCGTTCCGTTGTCTTTCCCTTAGGCATCTGTTGATGAAATTGCGAGAGTATCTGTTTTTTGTCGAATACCTTGTATCGGTGTTCCTCTTCCTCTTTTTGCAGTTCTGGTGTGCTGCAGTGTGTTGTGACCCTTTTGAATAGTGTCTTGATGCAACTTCGTTTGTGTGTGTTGGGGTGGTTGCTTTCATAGTTTAGGACTTGGTCTGTGTGTGTGGCTTTCCTGTAAGCCTTTGTGGTGAACTCTCCGTTCGGTGTTCTCTGTACCATCACGTCTAGGAATGGGAGTTGGTTGTCCTTTTCTTCCTCTCTAGTGAATTGGATTCCTGTATGTGTGGCGTTGATGATCTGGTGTGTGTTCTCTCTTTCTGTGTTTTTAATTATTACAAAGGTGTCATCCACATATCTGACCCAAAGTGTGGGTTGAATTTGCGATAAGACTGTTTGTTCTTACTTCTGCATTACCGCTTCTGCTATGACTCCAGAGATCAGTGAGCCCATGGGTGTTCCGTTGATTTGTTCGTACATCTGGTTGTTGAATGTGAAGTGTGTTGTGAGGCACAAGTCCAGTAGTTTAAGTATGCCGTCTTTGTTGATAGATTCAACGTCCTGTTGTCTGTTATGTCTGTCTAGCAGGGTTGGCTATTGTTTCTCTGGCCAGGGTTTTGTCGATAGAGGTGAAGAGTGCTGTTACATCGAATGAGACCATAGTTTCTTCCTTGTCTACGTGTCTATTTCTGATGATGTCCAAGAATTCCTGTGTCGATTGTATAGTTTGTCTGGATCCGCTGATCAGGTGTTTCAGTTTCTGCTGTAGTTCTTTGGCCAGTTTGTGTGATGGTGTCCTTGGTAGTGATACTATGGGACTGAGTGGGATGTCTGGTTTGTGCACTTTGGTTAGTCCATAGAATCTGGGCATGTTGTTGCTTTCAGGTTTCATTCTTTGTCGGTCAGACCTGGTTATCTGTCCGTTTTTTTGTAGATTCCTGAGTGTGTTGTTTATCCTATTGGTGAGCTGTGGAGTGGGGTCAAACTCCCTCTTTTGGTAGGTGTTGATATCTGCAAGTAGTTGTTGTGCTTTTTGGATGTACTCTGCTTTGTCCCGGTTGACCGTCATTCTGCCTTTGTCTGTTGGTAGTATGATTATGTTCTTATCGTTTCTTAGTGATTTTAGTGCTTCCCTCTCCTTGGTGTTGAGGTTGTGTGTTTGTCTTTTTCTTGTTATCAGATGTACGATACTTTGTCTCACTGTTTGTTGTGTCTCTTCTGTCAGTCCATTGTTCCTGAGTGTGCAGTCTAGTGCTGCTAGGAAGTCTGCTGTCTTGGCGTCCCTGTGGTTGTAGTTGAGCCCATTAGCCAGTTTTGTTCTTTCCTTGTGTGTGAGCTGTCTGTGGGAGAGGTTTTTAACCGAGGTGTGTGCTTTGGTGTCCTCTTCGTTGTGTGTTAGTTTGACCATTTTTTCTTTTAGTGACGTTTTTTTTGCGGTGTGTTGTCCTGTTCTGTCCTATGGTGACGGCCTGTTCTATGGTCCGGGTCCATTCCTGATTGGTGGTTTTTGAAATTAACGGTTTTTAGCGCGCAATGTCTTGTCTGTATTTGTGTAGTCTGCTGTGAGCGTCTGTAATCATTACCTGGATCATCCTGAATCCGTTCGGCCTGGCTGTGTCCCTGGCTTGTGGACATGCCGCAACCCAAAGGACTAGCCACACTACCATACATCAGTAGCATTTCCGAACTGACAGCCAGACTACTGCGACCACTAGGACTCATAACAGCACACAAACCAACAGCCACTCTCAGACAATATCTCACCAGAACGAAGGACCCGATACCCAACATGAGCAAAACCAATGGAGTGTACAAAATCCCATGCAAGGACTGCACAAAACACTACATAGAACAAACAGGAAGACAGCTAACGATCCGTATCCATGAACACCAACTTGCCACGAAACGACATGACCAGCTATGCTTACTAGCCACACACACAGAGGAGAAGCAACATGAATTCGACTGGGACAACACTACCATTATAGGGCAAGCCAAACAAAGCACAGCCAGGGAATTCCTAGAGGCATGGCACTCATCCACAGACTCTATCAACAAACACATCGACCTGGACCCAATATACCGGCCACTACAGCGGACAGCTGGAACTGACAACCGGAAGCGGCAGAGACAGGCCACTATAAATGCTGGAGGAAACAGCACAGAAGCGCTTCACAGGAGGCTCCCAAGCCCTGAGGATGTCCCCTAGACAGGGGACGAAACGTCTGCAACACAAATTCCCAGCTCGGTCAACAGAACCACAACAACGAGCACCCGAGATACAAATCTTCTCCCAAACTTTGAGATTACTTTATCTTGGTTTTTTTTGACCAGAGGTTTTAAAGGCAGAGGTGAAGAATTGCTGTCTGAAAACAGTTTAAGTAAATAACTGAGAAAGCCTTTAGGTTTTATTAAAACATTGGTAACAATGGAAGGGCAGTGGCCAGCTCTCCCAGACCAGGTTTCCTCGTTTTGTTTTTAGCTGCAGCATTCAGAAGCTGCTGGGGATCCCAAATAGGTTGGGAGTTTCAATACAGGATCCCCAGCTGCTTTTCTCTCTGAGATATCTGTTGACGTTGATTTCTCCTGGATCAGAAAACTGCATGCAAGGATCTGTATTTGAATATATCGTTGTGCCAAGCGGTGTATACCAAGAAGGTACGGTATCTATTGTTTGTGTAACTGTTCCAACATATAAGCCATCCTGAAATGTTCTTTTCGTTAATTGTATTTTAACTAAAGTATTTAAATAGATTATGTTTTGCTTAACGTCGAGTGGTTTGACCAGTCACAACATATCTGGAAAGCACACTTCACATCAATATTCAAAATAGGGAAAGGTTTGGGTCTATGCGTCCTTCTTATTATATTTTGCGGGAATCTGGTCTGGTCCACAACACTTATAGACGAGGGGTTTCTAACTGACTCCTGTTATTGAAAAGTTAGTGCAGCAGCTGGGGATGGTTTGCTGGAGGTTGGGCTCTGAGCTGCCTCAGACATTCAGGGAGACCTGTGGATTTGGTGACTCAACTTTGGATGGAGCCTGGGGCCTGTAATTACAGCATCTGGATCTGCAACATGAGCAACAAATGGAACAGGGGTTGCAGAGAGGGGAAGCTTTGAAACCACGCAGTGTGTGTGGGGAAAGGGATCTGCTGTGTCCACCCCGGATTTTCCAGGAACAGCTTCCCAAGCTCCACTTAACCCAGGAGCAGAGTGGGAGAGGACACTGATTGAACAAAGAGCTGGTCACAGAGCGGTGTCACCTCCTTCAACACTTCCTGCAGCTTCACACCAGGGGGAAGGATGGTGCTGCCAGTGGCTGTTCGGGTCACAGTTTCATTCAGCTTCTATGTTCTGGAACTTTTCAAACAGGACTGGGTGACCTATCCATCATCTCCCAGTATGTTGCCATCAATGTAACCATTCAGTGACGGAGGATATATATGGTGGATGAGGCAAATACATTGTTTCACCCTCAGCAGGGAGCTGCCGGGTGTATCTAGTATAGTGGGATTCCTGATGTTGTACATGGCATCTGCGGAGTAGCCGTGTCAATGTGGAGAGGTAGAGGAACTGAAGGAGCACTCTCTGCATTAATCTTGCAGCGTGCCCATCACAGTACATCATGTTGGTGAATACCCCTGTCCTCACTGCAGCCACAGCCTCCTCATTCACAAGCAGGCAGCCCTTCCCATCGTCTTCAGATCTCCATGTAGAAAGGAATGAATGTATCTTGGAGAAAGGCCATCCCCTTGATACACGTTTGATAACAGCATCCCCCATCACCAACCAAACACTTCAAAACATTCCATGTGTACGGAGAGCAATGGGGTCACTTGGAGCATCAAGGAGGAGACGATCAGGGATGGAGCAAAACCTCCCATGTCTGAACGGGTCTGAGTGAACCCCCCAGTACACAATATCATTAATCCCTGTAATCCCTCTCCATTTCAGTAACATACTGCCTTCCATTATTCCTGTAAATGAAATGTCAGATTATATCATGTTATATTGCAGCTGCCAAATTATTCTCCACGCCTTTACTTCTCTGTATCTATCTGTAGACCCTCCACCCTCTCTTGATAATTTAATTTCTTGCTTATCACAGCAACATGACCAAACTCAGTATCTCTATATCTGTTCCCTCCTCCTGATCATTGATATAGATTGTAAATAGTTGAGGACCCAGCACTGGTCAATGTGTGACTCCACTGGTGACGTTCTGTCAAACTGATTTAGACTGATTTATCCGGAGTACCTGCTTCCTGTTTGATACATAATCCTCCCCCATTACTGTGTAACACAGTTGTAAAGCTGAATATGAACAAGGAGCATCAGTCAGGAATCCAACCCTTCGAACCTGCTCCGCCATGGAATACAATCACGGCTGATGTCATCGTAGCCTCTGTTCCATTTTCCTGCCATCTCTCAATCCTCAAACTCTAGTCTCTTATTGTAGATTGCGTCACATGAAAAAATATCCACTCCACACCTACACTTTAAATTACGTTTAGCATTTTACAGAGCTCAATGAGCTCTCCTTTTATTCTTATAAACTCGACAGTATAGGCCTAAACTGCTCAATTTGTCTTCATAAGACAAACACTTCAAATATGGAATCAATCTAATGAAGCTCTTCTGAATTGCCTCCAATAGAAATAGCTCATTCTGCAGGACACCCAAACTGTACTCCAGTTGCAGCCTCACTAACGCCTTGCATAGCTACACCAACACTCCCTACCTTTCTACTCTATCCTTTTATAAATAAACGATGAAGTTATACTTGCATTTCTCATTACTTCAAGTACCCACAAGCAAGTTTTCTGTGATATGCAAGCAGACACCCAGACCCCTCTGCACTTAAGCACTTTGAAGTTTCTCTCCATTTAGATAATAATTTGCCTTTTTATTAGGCTGGCCAACTTCAATAACCCCATATTTATCCACTTTAATTTTCATTGCCAAATGTTGGCCCCTTGACCCAACCTATTCATATAGTTTTTAAATCTCTTGCATCATCATTCTGACATAATTTCCAACAAATGTTCGTGTCATCAGAAAATGTGGCTATAGTATTTCCTAGAGCTGAAAATGTGTTGCTGGAAAAGCGCAGCAGGTCAGGCAGTATCCAAGGAACAGGAGAATCGACGTTTCGGGCATCAGCCCTCCTGTTACTTGGATGTTGCCTGACCTGCTGCGCTTTTCCAGCAACACGTTTTCAGCTCTAATCCTCAGCATCTGCAGTCCTCACTTTCTCCTCCCTATAGTATTTTCTATCCCGTCAACCGAGTATTAATGTCGATCACAAATGGTTGAAGAATGAGAACTGAAAGCTATGGCACCCAACAAATTGCATTTTCCAATAAAAAATGACACAGTTAATTCATCTGACTGTATTTTGTTAGTTAACCAATCCTCCATCCAAGCCAATAAATTACTCCTAAACCGATGCTCTCTGATCTTACCACTCACTCTTTGGAGAAGCGACGTATCTGAATCCTTCACGAAGACCAGATATATTCCATTTCCAGAATTCCCACTATCCAACTTGTTTGTTCACATCTTTAAATCACTCAAGAAAAGACTTCAATCATGACTTATCTTTTGTTGAACCATGTTGACTCCGATGAATGGTGGTTTACGTTTGCAAATGTCCACAACAATGGATTCTAATAATTTGCCTTAAATTACAATACTTTATTGTTACATTTTACTCCCTAATGTATTCAGTTATTATAAGTTCTTCCCTTTCTAAAACCTTTACGTTTTCTTTGAATTCCTGTTTGATGGGCAAAAGGGTTTTAAGAGATGTGCTCCAATTGCTGCATAAACGGTATGTGTGGGTGACTGGACTCATCATCCTGCTGGTGTACAAAATCGATGGGATGAAGTCTTTCTGGGGTTCCCATGTTGTCATCTCCAAGGCCAGAATGACCTCCTCCTGTTGATGCGTTAGAGGGGTGGGGGATTTTGGAATCTTCCCGTTGCTGTGTAACATTTTGAGGGGCTGATGGGTCTTCTCATATTCCTCCATAATAGGTGAAGTTACTGAACGGTCTCCTCATGTATCCCAGAGAAGGGACCAAGGGAGAGATTGATCTTCTCTTGTTCCCATACAACAGACACGTGTGTGAATTAACTCCTCCTTTCTCATGAAATAAGTCTCAGATAGTTTTATCCTTATCCAATTCTCTTGCAACAGACTCGGTGGGTCTGAATGGCCTCCTGTTATCCCAGTGTAACAAATCTCCAGTCAATGTGTGACCACTTCCAGTTCCTATGTTACGGACTTGAGATGGCTGAATGGACTGATCCTGTTGCTGTGTAATAGGATACTGGTGCCGCATGGACTACTCTGGGGCTAGTGTTATAGATTCGAGGGGCTGATTGGCCTCCTACTGTAAATATACATTCGGCTCCAGGAGCTGAACAGCCTCATCCTATTCTGGTGTAACAGTGTCAAAGGCCTGAATGTGAATGTCCTTCTGTTGTTCGTGTGTAACAGGCTGAAGAACGGAATGGATTCCTCCATTATCTGTGTAATTCGCTTCAGTTGTTGACTCCTTCCTATCATCTATGTTGACATAAGATCTTCCTTCATTTTTGTAAACTCCAATGGCTATTGGATCAACCTGATCATCTTTTCGTAATAAGCTAGCACCTTCATTGCAGGAATCAGCTGAGGGAACCATCTCTGAACTGCTTCCAATATAACAACATCCTTTCTTCATTGAAGAGACTAAATCTGTACACACTACTCCAGATGTGATCTCAGTAAGACCCTGTACAGCAGCAGCAATACTTTACCAGCCTGCAGTGAGGTTCCCACCCAGGTTAGAGCAGTCTCAGCTCTCTGGGGAAATACAGAGCATTTATGAACGATAATTGTCCTTCTCTACTCCACTAGCATAACGGGAGATCTGGAGAAAATGTCACAATGATGCTTAAGAAGATCATAAATGATGCGGCAAGATGATCTCTACAATTAATCTCCCCAAAGCCCACGTCACTCAGATTCGACAGAATCTTGTTATGTGGAGCGTAAAAACAGCAAGGAGAAGGAAACATTGATGGGGGTTATATATCAAAGTGAAAGCTACAATACAAATGCTGGACATGTTATAAAACGGAAAAAGAGATATCCACATTTGTGGCTACTGCAGTAATAATGTCCTGTTTACATTATATCTAAACTGTGTTAACCCAACCGAATGCTAATGCTGGGAAAAATGGATTTCATGAGCATGTGTTAGATGGTGGCATTAACATTTTGTCGAGCACTGAGCTAGAGATCAGGTTATTTCGAAATTGGTGTTGGATGATCAAAAGAACTAATTGAAAACTTTGCTGGAAAGGACCTTTTGGGAACCGTGACCACAATGCATTGGTTTTCTTTTATGCTGTTTGAGTACTCGGTAGTTTTTTGTTTTATTTGAAGTAACTGTTATAAATCTGAATCATGCAAGCCCTCAAGGTGTGAGGATAAAGTGGGCACTGCAGCTGCTGGAGATCAGTGGCGCTGGAAAAGCACAGTCAGGCAGCATACTAGGAGCAGGAGCATTGACGTTTCGGGCATAACCCTTCATCAGGAATGAGGCTTCTGGGTCAAGGCCGCTGAGAGATAAATTAGAAGGGGGTGTGGCAGGAGGCAGGTAGCTAGGAATGCGATAGGTAGATGAAGGTGGTGTTGAAAGTGATAGGTGATGAAGGGAGACAGAACGCCTCATCTCCTGCATCCTTTAAACTCAGTGTGGTCTTCTCTACATTGGCGAGACATACGTGGATCATTTCAGAGAACATCGCTGGAACAGCCACATTGACCAACTCCACCACCTTGTGGTTGAACACTTTAACTCCCCTTTCCACTCTGGCAAGGACGTTCGATTACTGGGCCTCCTCCATCGCCAAACCCTAACCACCCGAAGCATGGATGAAGAAAGGTTCCTTTTCTACCTTGGGAATTAATGTAGATTTTACCAGTTTCCCCATTTCCCGTAACTCCACCTTATCCCAGTCCAATATTCCAACTCAGCACACTCCCCCCTTTTGAACGTTCGTATGTGTTCATCTTCCTTCCCATCAATCTGGTCCACCCTCCTCTCCGACCTAACCCTTTCAGCCTCACCTTTAACTACCTATTAGGTCAAAGGAAGCAGCTTAGAGAAATGCCAAGTGTTGTTGTAAGCCAGTGGATTCGGAGAAATGTAGGACCCAGCAACGGATGACCAAGAAACTGAGAAGAAAATCAAAAAGCGAAACAGCATGCAAACAAAAGAAAACCATAAAGACTACTAAAGAAAACCATAAAGACTGCTAAAAAAAACGTGCATCAGTGTATGAAACAAAAGTAAAAACAAGGTCAAATGTGGAACAGTAGGTGTGCAGACAGGGTGACTTATTGTAGAGAACACAGAAATCACAGGGGAAAGAATCAGTTCCTTTGGGTCTATCTTCAAGGCAGAATATCCAGAAATTCTCCCAGAAATAACAAGTGACCATGGGGTTTATGTAAGTAAAGTCGAAGATCATTCTTATCAGTGTTGAGGTCATCTTTGAAAAGAATGCTGGATTGAGTATTTGTAAATCTGACAGATCAGATGTACTTCATGCAAGAATTTCAGAGGAAGCAACAATAGATGTATTGATTGCATCGCAGATTTTCATGTTATTTTCCAATAAATTCCGAAAAGATATTATCCAATCTGGTTATGGCAAAAGTTATAAATATTATCCAACAGTTTAAGAAAGAATGAAGATGGAGAGTGGTGAACTACAGATCAGTTAACTTGTAATCCGCGGTCGGGTGTCTGTTGGGCTCGATTATAAAGAACGTGTTACTGGATATATAGAAGGTAATGGGAAAACTGGGGAGGATGATAATGCATCGATGACATGAAAACCATACCTGGTAAACATTGTTTGGAATGGTTTGAAGATGATTCTTGTGGATGTAGGCAATGAGGAGCTAATGGATAACGTATCGTTCGATATTCAGGAGGATCTTTTTTTTTAAGAACTCTCACACTAATATCATAAGAAAAGTTAAAGTGAAAGGAATTGGGAAGAACACGTGCAAATAGGAAACGAAAAATTAGGTTTACATTCATATGTATGTAATTGCAATATAGAAGATGTCGTGCACCAGCTGCATATAGTGTTGCTGAGACTACAGCTATAGTATTGTGTACCGTTTGGAGTCCCAATATAAGATAGAATATACTGACTACAGAGGAACTTCAAAAGGTATTCTCCAGACTAATCAATAAAATGGCAAGATTGTCTGATGGGGAAACTAAGCCTGTGATCTCGAGTTTCAAAAGATGAGAGGTAATTGTAGTGAAACTTAGAAACTAAGAAACATAGAGGGGACTGAATGACAGAGGGACATGGAGAAGTGCAAGCAGGCGAGATTCGTGAGAATCCCACGGTATTCTACACGGACAAGTAGAACAGAATAATCAGCAAACAGTTCGTATCCATTAGAAACCAAAGGGAGACAATCTGTGTTTCAAGCTAGAGAACATTGATAGATTGTTACATGTAAACATCACAGCTGTTTTACTTGGGAGAAGGAGGATGCAGGTACAGAATTCGAGAAGATGGACTGGAAAGCTCTTGAAGAGATTGATGTAAAATACGAGCAGGAGTTTGAGGCTTTGTCTGGGAGAAAATTTGACCAATGCGCAGGTCTGGATACTGTTGGAGTCAAGGGAGGAAAGACCCTGACTGGAAATTTTAATTAGAATCTGACCATGAGGAGGTGCTAGAGGACTTGAGAGCAGCTAATATGATTCCAAATTCACAGTAAGGGTGGTAGAGATTTTCCAAGTTAACTATAGATGAGCGAGTACTAGATCACAGTTCAGGAAACTACTGGAGAAAATAGAGAAAGAGAAAATCGAACTCCAATCAGAGTCGCAAGGTTTGATCAGGGATAATCATCATGACTTTATCAGAGTGAAGTCACACCTAATGAATTTGATTGAATTAGTTTGAGGAGGTTGCTTATTTAGTTTTGCAGCAAGGCCTTTGACAAAGTTCCACATGGGAAATTGAAAAACATTAAGTAAAATCTCACAGTATCGAGGGTAACTTGAAAAGTTACAATGAAAATTGTCTCAGTGTCAGGAGTCAGGGGGTGGTGAGAAAAGGCTGTTTGTGTGACTGGAGACCAGTGTCCCCTGGTGTACCACAGAGATCAGTGTTGTGTCCCTTATTGTTCATAGAATTCATAAATGGTATAGATGTGAATCTGGAGGGGGGGGGGGTGGTGGGTGGAGGGGTGGGAGTTGTGATAAGTAAGTTTGTGTTTGACACAAAGATTGGCCGGGTGGTTGGCAGTGAGGAGGAAGTTCTGATTTTACACGAAAATACAAGTGGAATGATCAGATGGGCAGATCAATGGCAGATGGAATGTGATCGTGATAAATATGAGTTGATGTACTTTGGAAGGAGGAACCAGTCATGGGGTGTACACAATGATTGGCTGAACACTAGGGAGCTCACATGGTGTTTCTCCACACATCCCTGAATGTGACTGAAAAGGGTAATGGACGAGTTAAGAATTGAACCTTGGGTGGAGCGTTTATTAATCAGGGAGTAGATTATTTGTGCTATACAGGGCTTGGTTTAGTCCATGATGGAGTATTGTATGTCGTTCTGGGAGCCTCATTACAGGAAGGATCTGATTGTACTGGAGTGGTTGCAGAGGAGATTCACCAGGATGTTCCCTGGGATGGAGCGTATCAGCGATGGAGAGAGGCTGGATAAGCTCGGGTTGTTTACTTTGGACAGAGAGGCTGAGGGGGATGTGATTCAGAAGGATAAGGTAACGAGGGGCATGGACAGGGTGGACAGACAGCAACTGTTCCTTTTAGACAAAGGGTCAAGAACAAAGGAGCACACTTTTAAAGTGAAGGGTTTGAGGTTCAGCGAGGAATTGAAGATTACATTTTTTTCACCCAGAGCTGTTGAGGTCTGGAATGTACTTCCTGAGAGGGGAGTTACCACGGCTAACCTCTCAACCGTTAAAAGTACTTGGTCGAGCACTTGGAAGTTTCATAACATTCCAGGCTATGTGCGTGGTGTTGGAAAGTGGTACTAATATAGATCGTGCTGCATTTCTGTTGGTACAGAGACTATGCTCCTGTGCGTGTATGATGTGGAGCTGAGCAGCTTAAGACAGGAATTGATGGGTTTCTGAAGATAATGTTCACAAAGGTTATAAGAGTGAACTGTTATAGCTTGTCAAATTATGTCAATGTGAGAAGTATGAAAAAGCAGTGCAGGTTCCTTCCAGTTTGAAACCAGAGAATGGAGAATGGGAAACAGGGAAATGGCAAAACTATGAATCCACTACTTCAGTTCTGTCTTCACACAACTTTCTGACAATACCAGGAAAAGCAAGTCCGGTATGGAAAATGAAATAGTACATGGAACATCGAACATAGTAAGTAAATGGCTTCGGAGAAATTATTGGGACTGAAAATAATGGGTGTAGACAATACTAACATAGAGTTAAGAAATGGGAATTACGTTTGAGAAACAGACTGGGAGACAAATGAAAGTGAAGCAATGGATATAGAACACGTGGATTTTTAGAAATGTTTTGGTAAAGCTCCAAGTCCAGTTTACAAAATCAAATATTAGTGGATTGGGCCTAATGTATGGCCATGTGTCTAGAATGGGACAGCTGGCAGGAAACAGTGAATAAAAATAAACAGACTTGTGAAGCAACAGCCTGACATTGTATTTAAGGTATGAATCTGTGAGTATGACTATGTCCCTGACACCTCATCACCTTCCCTAGATATCTCCTGTCTCGCCAGCAGGACAGACACAACAGAAATGGCGGCACAGTGGGATACAGTTGGAAGGGAATTGCTCTGGGAGTCCTCAACAGTGTCTCTGTATCCCATGATGACTCATAGTGTTAGTTTACACATGGGAAAGGCAACCTTCTGCTGATTACCATGTAGCAGCCTCTCCCAACTGATGAGTCAGTACTCCTCCATGCTGACCAACACTTGGAGGAAGCTCTGAGGGTGGCAAGGGCCCAAAAAGTACTCTGGGTGAGGGATTTCAATATCCACCATCATGAGTAGCACAGCTGCAGCATTACTGATTGAGCTGGCCGTGCTCTAAAGGATATAACTGATAGACTGGGTCTACGGCAGTTGGTGAAGGAACCCACAAGAGGGAAAAGCCATATTTGACCACAGACTTACTAATCTGCCAGTTGCACAAGTATCTGTCCATGACAGTATCGGGTAAGAGTGACCACTGCATAGTCATTGTGGAGATAAAGTCACACCTTCACATTGAGAATAACCTCCATAATTCTAGGTGGCACTATCACCGTGCTAAATGGGACAGACTTCAAACAGAACTAGCAGCTCAAATCTGGGTTGCCATAACGTGTTATGGGGCATCAATAGCAGCAGAACTGTACTCCAGCACAACCTCATGGCCTGGCATATCCCCCTCACAACAATAACCATCAAGACAGAAGATCAACCTTGATTCAATGGAGTGTGCAGGAGGGCAGGAGCAGCACCGGGCATACCTGAAAATGAGGTGTCTACCTGATGAAGCCACCAACCAGGACTGCTTGTGCACCAAACAGCACAAGCAGTAAGTGACAGACAGGCTAAGTGATTCCACAAGCAATGGTTCAGGTCTCTGCAGTCCTTCCACTTCTAGTTGAGAATAGTTATGGACAATTAAACAAGTCATCGGAGGAGGAGATTCCACAAGTATCTCCATCCTGAATGATGGAAGAACCCAGCACTTCAGTGCAAAAGATAACGTTTATGCATTCACAACAATCTTCAGTCAGAAGTGCTGAGTGGATGATGCACCTCAGCCTCCTCCAGTCGTCCTCAGCAATTCAGTTACCAGTCATCAGCCAATTTGGTTCAGTCCACGCGATATCCAGATTCAGTTGGAGACACTGGATACTCCAGAAGGTACATACCCTGACAACATTCTGGCAATAGTACTGAAAAGTTGTGCTCCAGGCCTTGTCAATGCCCTCGCTAAGCTGTTCCAATACAGTTACAACAATGACATTTCCCTGTTTACGTCAAAAATTACCCCAAGTATCTCCTATGCATAAAAAGCAGAACAAATCCAATCCGGCCAATTACTACCCCATCAGTCTACTCTCAATCATCAGTAAAGTGGTGGAAGGTATTAGTGCCTTCAAGCAGCACCTGCTCAGCAGTAACGTGGTCAATGACGCCTAGTTTGGGCTCCACCAGGGCCACTCAGCTCCTGATCTCATTACCTTGATTCAAACATGGACAAAAGAGCTGAATTCCAGAGGTGGGGTGAGAGTGACAGCCCTTTAAAACAAGGCTGTCTTCTCCCAAGTGTGGTATCAAGGGGCCTTATCAACACTGGAATCAATGCGTATCAGGGGCAAACTGCCCGCTGGTTAGAATCATACCTGACACAGAGGAAGATGGTCATGGTTGATAAAGGCCAGTCAATCCAGCTCCAGGACAAGTCTGTAGGAGTCCCTCGGGCAGTGGCCTAGGCCCAAACATCTTCAGGGCTGCTTGATCAATGACCTTGCCTCTATTCTAAGGTCAGAAGTGGGAATGGTCGCCAATGATTGCACCAAGTTCAGCAACATTTGTGGTTCTTCAGATACGGAAGCAGGCCATGTCCAAATGTGACAAGATCTGGACAGTATCCAGGCTGAAAAATGGCAAGTAATATTCAGGCCACACAAATTCCAGACCGTGACCATCACCAATAAAATATAATCTAACCTGCGCCTTGATGGTGTTACCATCACTGAATCCACTGTGGTCTGCAGCGGTTCAACAAGGCAGCTCACCACCACCTTTTCAAGGGCAACGAGGGACAGGCAATAAATGCTGGCACAGCCAGTCACACCCAGATTCAGGAAATAAATATTATTTTTAAAAAATAACAGAGGAAGGTTGCTGGGATATCACAGAGATCGGTGGTCAGGCCCCATTTGTTCACAATACCCATTAAACATTTGGTTGCAGGAATGAAATACAATACATCCCAACCTGTTGACAGAACTAAAGGATGTTGGATTGTGAGTGGGTAAGGAGGTTGTAAAAAGCTTCAAGGTGACTAAGACAAGTGGAGTGAATGGGGAAATACGTGGCAGATGGAGAGCAAGGTGGGTAGATGTGACAGTGTGCCCTTTGCTGGGAACAATAGACTGGCAGCCTATCGTTTGAAAAGGGATTGTTTGAAACATGTTGATCTACAAAGGGACGAATGCTCCTGTTTGTTGTTTCCTTCTGCGCAGCCTCTGAGGTCCCTGCAGCGCAGTAAGGTCTGAACCCAGACGTCAATACTGGGAATGGCATTGGCATGCTGCCCAGTGTACATAGTCCCACCAAGTGGGGAGCTGTAACATTGCAAAGAATCTAGATCTCCCTGCAGACCAGTCACTGAAAGCAATATTGCAGGAGCAGAAAGCAGTTCGGAAGGTAAATTGGGTGTTGACCTTCATTTCAGGGGGGATTTGAATCCAGGAATAAGGGTGTCTTACTGTAGCTGTACAGGGCCTTTTTGAGACCCCATCTCGAACATTGTGCAATATTGTGTGCAGGTTTGGTCTCTGTACCTAACAAAGGACAACCCTGACATTGAGGGAGAGCAGCGAAAGATGACCGTACCGATCTCTAGGATGACAGGCTTGCTGTGGGAGCAGAGTTTGGGGCGACTGGGCCTGTATTCCATGGGGTTTAGGAAAATGTGTGAAGATCTCAGTGATATATATATAACTCAGACAGGGTGAGACAGAATGGAAGCAGGGATGATAATTCCCCAGGCTGTGATGTCTAAAACAAGTGGCCGCAGTATTAGATACAGACAGGCTATTCTGCACTGAGATGACAATAAATGTCTGCTCTCAGAGACTGGAGAACCTGGGGAATGCGCTCGCACATGGAAACCAAGACACTGAATATAAATACGGATTTAGAGACAGGAAAGGGATGGTGGGAGAGCAGGAGTACGGTGTGGAAATAAAGGGCGAGGTATGATTGTATTGAATTGGGAGCAAACTCGATGGACCAAAAGGACTACTGCACTTCCTATTTTATAGCTTTCCAAGGTTACTCACATTAACGGATATATTAATTGTGTGGGATAAATGCATTGCGGAGATGTTTGAACATGAACGACAATGAGGAAGGCTCAATGTGTTGTATGGCCTACTCCATTCCTGATGTTTCTGTGCAGTCTGTGGGAAAGCTCTGTAAATGCTGTCACAAGCTCTCAGATGTTAGGAAGGAGGTCCCTGCAGTGTCAACAGGACAGTGTTTCCCGTTCCCTTTTTCCGATACTGAGGCTGGGGCTGGGTGTTCTGTTCGGGTTTATCCTTTAAGACCTCGGAGCAGTTTGATACAACAGAGTGTCTTGTTTGGCCGATTCAGAGATCATTGAAAAGTTTTATCCCATGTCTATGTGTCTGTAGTCATAGATAATCATAGATAATCATAGATAACAAACAGCAATGGACCCAGCCTCCAGTCTGACAGACATCCTTCCACGAAACACTCTGCTTCCTACCATCAAGCCAACTGATAATCCAATTGGCCAGTTCCCCCAGCATTCCACGCGATGTAACCTTCCTGAGCAGCCTACCATATGGAAGCTTATCAAATGCCTTACTGAAATCCATAGAGACTACGTCTACCACTCTGTCCTTGTCAAACTTCCTGGTCACTTCATCAAAGAACTCTAACAAAGTTGGGAAGCATGATCTCCCACTCACAAGTCTATGCTGACTGCTCCGAATCAAACCCTGTGTAAGTAATGGGTGCAGTCAATGGTATGCTGTCCTTCATTGTAAGATGATTCGAGTACATAAGTAAAGGCATCGTCCTGCTGTTGAAGAGCCTTGCTGAGAGAGCATTAGGAGCACACTACACAAATTTGATCTCCTTTGTAAGGAATGATTCCCTTACCACATACATTGGTGATGGTAATATGAGGATAGAGTGAATAAGCTGAGTGTTTAATCTGTGGAGCTGTGAGAGACGAGGAAATGGCGACGCTGAAACACGAGGAGTGGCAGCGATCAATTATTTCCAAAAGACACATTGATAGGTTGAGAAATTCCATACTTTACCCAGGATTAATTGGTTTGATTTATTGTCACGTGTACCTCAGTACAGGGAAACACTTTGTTTATGAGCAGTGGAGGAAGATCATAGTAAGCATGACCAGACAGTTCATAGGGTGGAAATAGACTTGGACAGAGTAAGGCACACAGGATACACTGAACAGGACGTGCCCTAGACAAGATCAATATGAACAAGATCACCATTATTAGAACTTAGAGAGTCCATTCATCAGTCTAACGTGACTTTCCTAACAGTTTATATGCCTCCATTAACTCTCCCCACGTTATTGTGCAGTCGGCCTGTGAACCCTGTACTGAACGTCAGGTTGTTCACAATCCCCAACAGCAGCCACAATACCTTCCGTCTGAAACAGGTAGCCATTCCCACCAGCTTCCGCCCTACACAGAGAAGGCATCTCAGAGATGAAAGATGACTTCATGAGACTTCACACAAGACATATGGCTTCCCACCTCACTACGAGGAAACCACGTTAAAGTCCCACGTGTGTATCATGAGCAACGGAGCCAGGAGGAACAACGTGGAGCAGTCTGTCTGTGCAGCCTCTGCTCCACTTGTTCATCATGTTAGAGCATGTGAGGACTGCCGATGCTGGAGATCAGAGTACAGCGTCGATTACTGGAAAAGCACAGCAGGTCAGGCAGCATCTGAGGAGATGGAGAATCGATGTTTCGGTCATAAGCCATTCATCAGGAATCAGCATCAATTACCTCATTCTGTCCCTGTGTAAGTACGTTGAGGGGGGAATGGCCTCTTCTGTTCCTGTGAAAGTGACTCAAGGAGTTGAATGGCCTCACCCCATTGCTGTGTAAGTGACCCAAGGATCTGAATGGCTTCTTCCTCGTCCGATTGGACAGGGTCAAGGGCCGGATTGGGTTACCCCTGGTTCTTTTTGAAAGCTCGATGTACTGACAAGTGTGATGATGCTGCAGCTTTAAGAGGTTATTTTGTCCGGGTTTCTTTTAAGAGAGAGATTGAACGATCGTTACCAAGCTGGCTAGTTAAGACCACTCGAGTATACATCGAGGGAGGCTTTGTGTTTATTTTAATGCAGTCTGAGTGGGTATGGCCAGCTCTCACAGATTAGGATCTCTGTGTTTTGGTTTCTCAGCAACATTAGAAACTATTGGGGTCTCGATCGAGTTGGAAGCTTCAGTGAATGCCTCCTGCTACTTCCCCTGAGTTTTCTCTTGGTACTGTTTTTAATTCCTGGATTAGAGAATTATTTGTGACAAGCTGTGTCTGAATAATCCTTTCTGCGGAGGGCTGTGTTTATGTGATTTTCCTATATTGGAACAGTTCATTAGTAATAGTTCCGAGGTCTATTATTCTGTTAACTTGTCCAGTAGAATTAAGTTATTCTCTTTCTTTGGTTTCATTTTATCTTTCGTGTTTCAATAAATGGTGTTTATCTTCACACCAAGTACATTGACCAACACATTGCGTCTAGAACAGACACTTTACATTTCCATTAAAATGAAAGAAAGAGTCTAGGCTACCGCCTTCAAATATTTTCCAGGCGCTCTGGTGTGGCCCATCACACTAGACTCCTTCTCGTCCTGAGTAATAGGCTGGAGGCACTGAGTGGGCTGTCCCTGTTCTTCTCCAATAGTGTCAATGGGCTGACCGACTTCCTCACATTCCTGTGAAATCAGCGTGAGGTGCTGAATGAACTCTTGTTTTACTGTGGCAATGTGCAGTGTCAGACAGTGCTGGGAGATGAATGTTACCGACACTTTAACAGCACAAGTCTCAATGGAGTCTGGGTCTTGCTGCACATGGACACAGACTAGTTCAGGAGCTGATGGGGGACAAAATGTTCTGAACATTGTGGAATGTTCGGTGACCATCCCCACTTCTGATCTTATGTTGGTGAGGGTGGGGGCGGGGAGACATTGATGAAGCAGCTGAAGCTGTTTGTGAAAAGGAAGCTACCCTGAGGACCTCCCACAGAGGTGACCTAGGACTGAGATGGTGAACATCTTCTTTTGTGGCATGTTTGACTCCAAACACTGTAGTATGTACTCTGATTCCCATTAAGTTCAGTTTTGTTAAGCTCCTTGATGTCAACAGAATTCAACCACTGCCTTGATATCAGGGTCTGTCACTTTTACCTGATCCCTTGTCTCAACCTCTTTTGTTCATATCAATAGGCCATGATGTAGGAGCAGCAAGTGTTTTCTTCAAACAGGTGGGATTGAATGTCAGGATTTCTCTTCTCAAGAGTGTTCGGGGAGCAAGATTTTTGAAAGTATTTGAAGAGGAGGTAGATGGATATTGACCTGTCAGAGTGGTGTGGGCTATGAGGAATTGGATATGAAAGAGGATTTGAGACCAAGAGAAGATCAGCCATGATCTTAGTGAAGGGCAAGGCAGGTTTGGGGAGTGAACAACCTGCCCCTGTTTCTGATGTTCTCACATTCTGTTATTGGAAAGTTAGTGGGTGTTATTTTAATGACTGTTATGTTTTTGAATATTGCAGTCAGGAAGAGCAGATGATTTTGTGAGCCATCTCTGGGTGAGGTATGTGGGCTGTATTCACAGTGAATCTGGGTGTACAACATGACCAACAACTGAAGCACAAGTTGCAGAGAGGGGAAGCTCTGTGAAGAGAGATGAGGGTCATCTTTCATACCCGTGCCTGGATTTTCCAATTACATTTCCCAAATAATTTCAAAGCGTGTGTGACAGTCTTGAGAGGCTGAATGGTCCCCTCTGTTTCTGTGCACCAGGTCATAGGAGTAAGTGGCCTCCAACTGCTCCTGTCTAGCAGGTATGAGGGGCTGAATGGAACACAGGAACATGGGACTGAGGAGTCATTAGATATTTTGACCCTTCTCCACCAGGAAGTAAGATTGTGGCTGATCAGGTTGTGGATTCAGCCCCTCTTTCCTGTCTGTATCCCAATATCCGTGACTCACTTCTCTGTCAAATATTTTGTAATGCAGCTTTCAATCAATGTGAACATAGAGACACAATAAACTTCCAGTGAAGAGAATTCCCACTTGAAAGGTCCTTTCAGAATTTTTCATCATCCCTCTTATAGAATCAGAGAGTCATGCAGAATGGGAACAGACCCATTAATCCAATATGTTCACACCGATCAGATATCAAATCTGATCCAGTCCCATTTGCCAGTATTTGGTAAATATCCCTCCTCTTTCAGATACTTTTTAAATGTGCGATTGTACCCGCCTTCACCACTTCCTCTGACAGCACTTTCTGTACACACACCACTCTCTGTGTGAAACATTTACCCTCAGGTCCCTTCTAAATCATTCGTCCTGTCCCCTCCAACCTATGCCTTCTTGTTCTGGACTCCCCAATCCTGGAGAGCAGAACATGGCTGTTAAGAATATCCATGCCACTGATGGTTTTATAAACCTCTATAATGTCACCCTTCAGCCTCTGGCACTCCAGGGGGAAACGCCTCAACCTAATCAACCTCTTCCTAAACCTCAAACTTCCAGTCCTGGAATATCTGTGTCTAAATAATTTCTGCAGAAAACCGAGTTGTACGCATTATTCTGAAAGTGGCCGCACCAACATCCTGTACAGATGTAATATGCCACCACAACTCCTATACTCAATGCTCTGACTAATTAAAGCAAATGTGCCAAATGTGTTCTGCACCACTCTGTCTCCCTGCAACTCCACTTTCAAGGAACAATGTACCTGCAGTCCTATGTCCCTTTGTTTCACAACACGCCCCAGGACCTGACCATGAAGTATATAATGTCTGCCCTGATTTGCCTTCTCAAAATGCAAAGCTTCATATTTCTCTAAATTAAACTTCATCTGTTACTCCTTGTCCCTTTGACCCATCTAATTGCGGTCTTGTTGTACTCTGAGATAATCTACTACACCACCTTTCTGATGTCATCTGTACACTTACTAACTATTGCCCCTATATTCACATCTAAATCTTTACATAAATGATGAAATGCAGTGAACTCAGTACTGATTCTTACAGCACACTGCTGCTCACAAGCCTCCAGGCTGAAAAATATCCCTCTTCCTTCAAGCCAATTGTGACGAGTTTCTTCTGTATCTTATGTGACTGAAACTTACTAATCTGTCTACCAAGTAGAATGAAATACTAGCTATGAAGACTGGCTGAGTATGTTAGGTTTATTTTCACTAGATAAAAGGAGATTGAGGGGCGGACCTGATAAAGGTTTGCAAAATCATGAAGAGCATAGACAGGGTGGACAGAGACAAGCTTTTTCCCAGGTTGAAGGATTCAACAACGAGAGGTCGTGCAGAAAGCCACGTTGTCTACCCCAATCAGCCCTTGCCTTCCCAAATGTATGTAAATCGTGTCCCTCAGAATCCCCTCCAACAACTTACCCACCACTGACATCAGGCTCACCAGTCTACAGTTCCCGGCTTTTTGGGTCACTGTTTCCTTTTCTAGTCCCAGTCCTCCACTGCTCACAACACATGTTAAATGTAACCAGCTTGGTGATATGGTCGTTGATATCGGTCTCAGAATGGGTCAGAGTCAGTTTTAGGAACAAGTCAGGCTAGTTTCGTTAATCTGCTAAAACAACACGTTTATGATCCAGAGCAATGTTACTCAAACTATGATGGAAAGATGAATGGCAAACTGTTTGGGTATTGCAATAATATAATCAATATTTTCCTTTCTAAAAATGCTGACACACACACACACACACACACACACACACACACACACACACACACACACACACACACACACACACACAGACACACACACTCTGCAAATTTAACTCTGCAAATTTAACTTGAAAGAACTTGGTCCAAATATTATTGGAACTCATGACAAAGGATAAATTGTGCGATTGTCCAAAACGTTATTCTGCTTCTGAAGATATTGTACTCACACAAGCTGCTAGCAATGGGATTTCATCCTGGGAGAGTTTGGATTTGGCTGAATTCCCTTTGCTTTAGGCAGTGAGTAGATTCCAGTGAATTCTGGTTAGGGATCATCCAAAGGTTAGCACGGTGGTTAGCACTGCTACCTCACAGCACCAGGACCTTGGGTTCGATTCCAGCCTTGGGTGACTGTCTGTGTGCAGTTTGCACATTCTCCCCTTATCTGTGTGAGCTTCTAATGGGTGATCCAGTTTCCTACCTCAAACTGTGTCGGTTCGTTGGATTGGTCATGCTAAATTGTCCGTAGTGTTCAGGGATTTCTAGGTTATGTGCAATAGTCAGGGGTAAATATAGGGAAATGGGTTGGGAAGGTTGTTATGGACTTGTTGGGTCGAAGGGCCTGTTTCCACACTGCAGGGATTCCATAAAAATAAGAAAGGTAACGATGACTTGTAGAGTTTTTTTTAGCTCACACACATTGCTGTGATGAGGAACAATGAAGGAGAGAGAGTGCAATAGGCCAATCCTTCTCAGGCAGATTACATTGTCTCCCTCTCTCAGCTGAATCACACAGTAATGTCATTCTCTCCCAAACTGGACCATGTGAGGTCTCCTTGTACATTGTCCAAACTATGTCTCCATCACATTCCCTGTTCCATGTAGGTGCATCATTGCTGCTGTCATACACAGTGCCATATCCTGAGCAGAAAATGGTCTTGGTCAATTTGAAGATATGTTTATTTGTCCCTGCTTCATTAGAAAATTAAAAAAAATGTTTAATTTATTCAGAATACTGTGTTAAACTGAATGCATTTTTAAAAGAAATACAGAAATTGCGGAAAAGTTCGCCAGGTCTCTCAGTACCCAGATGTTGTAGTTGTACCAGCCTCCACCACTTCGATTGGCAGCTCATTCCATACGCACACCACCCTCTGTGTGAAATGGTGCCCTTTAGGCCTCCTCAAAACCTTGCCTCTCTCACTTTCCACCAATGCCCTCTAGTTTTGAACGCCGCTAACCTGGGGAAAAACCCCTGACTACTCACCCTATTCATGACCATTCTGCTTTTAAAAGCCGCTACTGTGGCGAAATGTGACCCCAATCAACACAAATGGCTGTACTTTCAGTCATCCTGGGCCTAAATTCTGAAATTCAATACTGACACCTCTTCCTTCTCCATCAAGTCACAATTCTAAATCCATTTTAATCAGTTTGTTCAGATGTATCCTGAGACACGTCTGTGGGCTTTACACCTAGACCTTTGTGCCCGGAGGCAGGGACACTAGCATCGCTCGACAATACCCATAAAGCTGTAACAGTATTCTCCTGTGTGTTTGTTCATCAGACTGTCCTGACATGCTGGGACATACCTCTGCAACAGGCAGGACTTGAATCCAGGCCTTCTAGCCCAGAGCTAGGAACACTACCACACAAGTTCAGGAATTGGAATCAAATTCTGAGTTCTGGCTCAGAGGCAGGGACACTACCCACTACACTACCATACCCAGATTTTGGGTCATATTTTAGTGCCCACTTTCAGCTCGGTGTGGATTTATTATAATCAGGTTCCCATTATTGAATTACAAACACTTTTATTATTAAACAAATGCAAGATATTTGCCTCAGCTGTAGGATATTGAGTGTATGTGCTGTGCTATCCAAATTAACTATGAACATCTTTAATCACTATTATCTGAAGCCTGCAATATTAGGGAAAGAAATCCTGCACTCACACTCTGCCCAAAGAAGGGTCTCAAATGGATATTTATTACTGAACACCAGAGTCGAAGGAAGAGCTTAATTTCTGACACCAAAACACTGATCACTCTTACCTAACTCTCACGTGCGGCCGCTGATTACTGTCCAGCCTCTCCTCCCCACTGACTGTGTCAGCAATCTGTCCCTCCTCCCCCAAACCACACAAGGCTACCCAAACTCAGGGTCTTTGTGAAAATCAAGGCCGGAGTGTGCAGGCCTCCTGGAGAGGGGGATGGGTATTTTAAAATTGAAGGGGGAGGGTGAGGTGACAGTAATATCACTCACTGGGCTGAGGGGTGGCGGATGGAGTTTAGTTTGGATTAATGCGAGGTATTGGATTTGGTAAATCAAACAACAGCAGGACCTATACAATTAAAAGCAGGGCCTTTGTCAGTGTTGTAGAACAGAGACCTCGGCCGTCAGGTATAATTCTTTAAAATTTGCATCAATGAAGTGTCTTCATTGGTCAGACCTTTGAGTATCGGAATTTGGAGGGCATGTTGAGGATGTAGAGGACATTGGTGAGACCTCTTCTGGAATACTGTGTCCAGTCTGGTCATCCTGCCCGCTCATTCCATAGGCATACCACCCTCTGGGTGAAAAAGCTGCCCCGTAGGTCACTTTAATATTTCCCCTCTCACCTTAAACCTATACCCTCTAGTTTTGGTCTCCCCTACCCTTAGAAAACACCTTGACTATTCACTTTGATATTATTGAAATTGATATTATTAAGCTGGAGAGGGTTGAGAACAGATGGACCTGGATGTTGTTGGGAAAGGAGGGAGTGAGCTATAAGGAGAGGCTGGGTATGCTGGGACTTTTTTCACTGGAGAGGATGAGATTAAGGGGTAACTTTACAGAGGTTTATAAAATATTGAGGGGTACAGATAAGCTGAAGGGCTTATGTCTTTTCCCTAGAGTTGAGGATTCAAAACTGAGGGATATTTTAAGGTGTGAGGAAAATGATTTAGAAAAGTCATGAGAAGTAATTATTTTAGACAGAAGCTGGCTTGTGTGTGGAATGGACTTCCAGAGGAAGTGGTGATAGCAGGGACAGTTACAACGTTTAAAGGACGTTTAGATCAGTACATGGATAAGACAACAGTTTGGATGGTGCTGTGAGCAGCTGCCCTCTCCCCCCTCCTCTCTGAATGAATCCCTGTTGGTTTTCACCCTCTGCCAATGTCTGTGCAGTGGCGTGTGGAGGCCAGCATTGCATCACTTTAAGCACCACAGAGACTGGCAGACCTGCCCCACACAGAGACACACAGATACACACACGGGGATGGTTAGGGCACTGCGTGAAGCTCATAGGTAATTTAAATTAAACATAGCAGTATTGGGAATATAGCAGTATTTCACTTGCTCACACTCGTGTATGTGGGGCAGGATTTCAGTTGTTTCATGGGGACTGTGACACTATAACAATCTCAATGTTTGTCGGTGGCACCGAACGTGGAAGAACTCTGAAGTCTATGGAGGAGAATGTGGAACTCTAACAGGACAGTGACACGTTGATGCAGTGTTCAGGTTTATGGCAGATGGGGATCAATGCAGAGCAGTGTGAGGTGATACAGTTTGGTAGGAAAGACAATGAAAGACAGTTTAAAGCAGCCTGTACCGTTATAAAGGGGTTGCAGGAGCAGAGGGAGCTGGGTGTACATGAGCACAGCTTGTTGAAGATGTCGGCAGGTGAGGAGAGCAGTAAATCTCACAGATTAGTTTCAGTATCTGAGCTGTTTACAGGGGGAGGTGTAGGAGGGACTCTCCGTGCTCCTTTCCTGGGAGGTGGTGGTGACGATGTGTTGTGAGCCCACCTCCTGCCCACCGAGACCGTGTGGGTTCCATTTGTACCAGCTCGACACAAAAGGGAGATGGCATCAGGGCCACGGCTTCTAAGTTGTGCCGGGGGGAAACGTAGCTGCCAGTGGGTTTAAAGTGAGAATTGCCCTTCACTGAACGTCACTCCAGGCTGTTTCTCCTGAAATAGGACAAAAGGAGGGAGTGCGTGAGGGTGGGAGTGGGTGGTCCTGCTGTTAGTGTTAGTGTAGATGGGGAGGGGGTCATGGTGAGGTGTCCGGAGGGAGTCAGTCCACACTGTTGTATCCATGCAGTGTTATTAGTGTGGGGGTGAAGTGGAGGGAGGGGGGACAGAGAGAGAGACAGAAAGACAGAGAGAGAGAGAGAAGGTACTGCATGCGACAGTGAGAGTGGTGGACCATGCGCCTTGTTCGGGGTCGGTGCGATAACAGATATACAGTGAGTGTGAGGGAGCAGAGAGAATACAGTGACCCTTATCCTGACAGAGTGGGGAAGGTTATTGATGCTAGTCCTGTTTTGCTGGGCATTTCTTCAGAACCCAGATACTGCACTGAGCTGGGTGGGGAGCTCAGACCATACTCGGTGGGTCTGGTGGTGTCGCCCCCTCTGGGAAGAGAATGGTCCCCCTCTATACTAGCCCATCCACCAGGACCTCCGTGCCCCCTGTTGACAAACCCTGGTGTAATTGTCCCTTATCTGCCATGCTCGGGGTAAACGGTGTGATGGTGTGTACTCCATTTACAAAGCTGTAGAACAAATGCTCATCCAAAACTCGCCATCATCTGACCTCACACCAATATCCCTTTTTCCCATCTTTCCTGGGAAGACAGGCTCATGTTACAGGATGTTATCGAAGTGTCTACATTTCAGTATTCTGAAACCTGGGAACACATCCTTCCATGATAGTATCTCTCAGTCTCCCCCTCTCTGTCTATACCCCAAACCCCTCCCCATGTGGTGATATTTAAACTGATTCCCCCGCCATCTCTCTCTGGCAGTGATGTTCACACCCACAGCACCCCTTTGTCAGGGCAACAAAGGAGACATGGAGATGTAAATGGGTGAAGCTGTACATCCTGTCAGTTCCAGCACGGGCTGCAAGTTTCCCCACACTGGGCAGGGATATAACACAGTGTTACTGAGCATTGCACTGGGGCAGGGTACACAGTCCAACATGCTGGGAGGGTAACTGCTCCTGGGTTACAGATCAATGCACTGGGGTGGGGTACACAGTGCTACATGCTGGGAGGGTAACTGCTCCTGATTTACAAATCAATGTACTGGTGTGGGGTACACAGTCCTACATGCTGGGAGCGTACCTGCCACTGATTGACAGATCAATGCACTGGGGTGGTGTACACAGCCCTACATGCTGGGGGGGGTAACTGCTCCTGGGTTACAGATCAATGTACTGGGGTGGGGTACACAGTCCTACATGCTGGGAGGGTAACTGCTCCTGGGTTACAGATCAATGTACTGGGGTGGGGTACACAGTCCTACATGCTGGGAGGGTAACTGCTCCTGGGTTACAAATCAACGTACTGGTGTGGGGTACACAGTCCTACATGCTGGGCGCGTACCTGCCACTGGTTGACAGATCAATGCACTGGGGTGGTGTACACAGCCCTACATGCTGGGGGGGGGTAACTGCTCCTGGGTTACAGATCAATGTACTGGGGTGGGGTACACAGTCCTACTCAGTTGGAGGGTAACTGCTCCAGGTCTGCAAATTAATTCACGGGTGATCAATGCACAGGTCGCTGTGCTGGTCAGACTAACTGGTTGATGTTTATAGATAATACAATGATGGAGTCTGTGCAGATCTCCGTGCGGGATGGATATTTGTTTCAGGTTCACACATTAGTGCCCTGCTGTGGTCTGCACAGCTCCCCGTCCTGGACAGAAATCTAGTCCGGGTTAATAGATCAATGCACTGCTGTGGTCTGCACAGCTCCCCGTCCTGGCCAGATATCTAGTCCGGGGTTATGGATCAATGCACTGCTGTGGTCTGCACAGCTCTCGGTGCTGGACAGATATCTAGTCCGGGTTTATAGATCAATGCACTGCTTTGGTCTGCACAGCTCCCCGTCCAGGACAGATATCTAGTCCGGGTTTATAGATCAATGCACTGCTGTGGTCTGCACAGCTACCCGTCCTGGACAGATATCTAGTCTGGGTTTATAGATCAATGCACTGCTGTGGTGTGCACAGCTCCCTGTGCTGGACAGATATCTTGTCCGGGTTTATAGATCAATGCAGTGCTGTGGTCTGCACAGCTCTCGGTGCTGGGCAGATATGTATCAATGCCCTGATCAATGCCCTGATCTGATCTGCGCAGTGCTCCACTCTGGACAGATTGATGGGTTGTATTGACCAGTGTAATGGATGAATCTGGACAGATTGCTGGTTTGTACTGAGCAGTACACTGGCCTGGTCGGTACAGTGTTCCACAGTGAACATATATCTCCTCTGGGTATATGGTGTCTGGGCTGGTTCTGTGAGGTGGATTGAGAATGTGGTATATCTCACCATTTCAGCTGATCTGGCAATGCCTTTAGTTCCCATTCCTGTGATTGGACCCTCCGTCTCTCACCCCATTAATGTTACAGTGTGTCCAGGTACAGTACATCATGTTGGTGGGGTGGGGAGGGGGGGAAAGGTGATGGACAGGTCAAGGGGTTCCCTGGAATGTTCTGTCCCCAACATTCTATAACTGACATTCTCCGGAACGTTCTGTCCCCGACATTCTATAACTGACATTCTCTGGAACGTTCTGTCCCTGACATTCTATAACTGGCATTCTCCGGAAAGTTCTGTCACCGACATTCTATAACTGACATTCCCCGGAACGTTCTGTCCCAGACATTCTATAACTGACATTCCCCAGAACGTTCTGTCCATGACATTCTATAACTGACATTCCCCGGAACGTTCTATCCCTGACATTGTTTGTGAACGGCCGGACGTCAGTGAATTGAACAAACGATAAAATTCCGAGGGAAGAGATCCCGTTTCAGGGAGAAGGAGACACTGTTCCGAAGGCCCCTCAGGCAGTTAAAGGGGTGAATACGTTTTCCCTGCATTTACATTTCATCACGACACAGGATCGACCACAATTTAGACCAAAATACAGAAATTCCCAAACTCCGTTTGTCTTCAGGAAACTGGGAGAGAATCCTTCAGGACAGCAACGTTCCCACGCTCCGTATTAGGAGTGACCTGTGTCTGCTCTCGAGTGATCGAGTATGTGGGAATGTTCTAGAAACCATCTGTCCTTATGGATGTGTCTCTGTGTGTTGGGGAAGGGAGGGTTTCTTGTGGTTTATGTCACATTTTTGTCAGTAATTCCCACCTTCCCATTTGTTATTCCAGCTCCAATTATTTTAATAAATCCCTGAATACAGGGACACATTTGAAAATCTCACTGGGTCCCCGATCAAACGGGTCCCTTTGCCTCCAGGCTGATGGATAATGGGTTTGTTTTCCTTCCTCACAGTTAACGTCGTGACCATCTACGTCCTGCTTTATAAAGATTGTGGATTGTCTCCATGTGTCAGACGTTACCTGGGGGCCATGGCAGCGGCGGATCTCCTGGTCATTATCCTCGACCTGATCCTGAGACACATTCCCATTGTTTATCGGGAACAGTTTTATTTCCTGTGGGTCTCCGTCCCTGTGTGTAATATCCACGCCGTCCTGCTTTATGCAGCCACTGACTGCTCTGTCTGGTTCACCGTCACTTTCACCTTTGATCGGTTTGTGGCCATTTGTTGCCAGAAGCTGAAAAGTAAATATTGCAGTGAGAAAACGGCGGCTGTGGTTCTGGGAGCAGTGACTGTGCTGAGCTGTTTAAAGAACATTTTCTGGTATTTTATGCTCGAGGCTCGGTATTGACTGGTGAACGACCCCATGTTTTGTGATTTAACAGACGGTGTTCAATCCTCCATTGTCTGGGCCACAATCGAGTTCCTCCACCACATTCTAACCCCGTGTGTCCCATTTCTCCTGATTCTGCTGCTCAATTTTCTCACCGTCAGACACATTTTAGTGACCAGCAGAGCCCGCAGGAGAGTGAGGGGAGGGGGAGAGAGGGGTGAGAGCGCGGGGGAGAGAGAGTGGGGAGAGAGAGAGTGGGGGAGAGAGGGGGCAGAGAGGGGGCAGAGATGGGGGAGAAAATGAGAGAGTGGAAAGAGAGATTGAAGGGTGAGAGATGGGGAGAGCAATGTGTGAGCAAGAGAGACGGGCGAGAGGATGGCGAACGAGAGACAGAGAGAGGTGCAAGTGTGAGTGAGTGAGGGGACAGAAATGAGAGAGTCTGAGAGATCAAGAGAGAGAGTGTGATAAGGGGACAAGAGGGAGAAAGAGAGAGAGAGAAAGATAGAAAGAGGGGAGAGCGAGATAGGGAGAGATACAAGGTGAGCTAGAGAGAGAGGGACGTGAGTGAGAGGCACGCGAGGGAGGAAGAGAGAGAGTCAGGTGAGAGAGAGGGATGAGGTGGAGAGTGAGTGAGTGGGTGAGAGAGAGAGTGTGTGAGGGGAAAAGAGATAGAAAGAGAAGTTGAGAGAGGGGCTGAGAGAGAGAATGAGAGTGAGAGGGTGAGAGATAGAGAGTGAGGGAGTGAGAGAGGGGATCGAGAAAAAGCAAAAGAGAGTCTGAGAGAGAGTCAGAGAGAGATGTCTCAGTGAGGACCAGTACAGCAGAGGTGAAAGCAGGACCCTCACAAAATGATGTGAATGAAGCCTAGAATGTTGTTGTTCCTTATCTAGCTCTGTGCCCATGTCCTGTCTTCCAGATCTGAATACAGAAGGTCACTAACTCCTCTCTGAGCTGTTTACTGTGAGTGATCTTACCGGCTGCAGGATTTACTGAAGGCTCCAGACCTCCCTCCCCATCTCTGTCTGGCTGACCAAGCATCTTTGATGTGGTTATGGACGAGACAGGAGTTAGGAATTTGGCGGAGACAGGAACAGCCTGATGACCTACAGGAGACAGGGAAACAGACAGAATGGGAAGTTAGACTGATGCAGTGAGGGATCTGGAAAATCGCTGTCTCCATCCCTGGCCTGTTCTGCTGTGTCTCTCTGGAAAGGGGAATTCCATTGGCTCAGGATCTGGAGTAGCTGCAAGTGTGAGAGACACTGACAGAGGCAGCAATTAGACCCACACAGTGAGGGATACCACATGGAGAGAGACTGAGTGATATCACCAGAGTGCAGGAAGGTATCAGGATCACACAGTGGTCATGAAGAAAGGGTTGGGATACATGGTGCACGGGTATCAGTACTCAGTGACAGGTGAGCTACGAGTGGGACAGGTGATGGCCTCGTGCTATTCTCACCCGACTGTTCATCCAGATGTTAACGCCGGTGTCCAGTATAACCCATCTAACTGCTTAATATCCTTTTAGGATGGAAATCTATTATAGACAGTGGGTCTGGTCTACACATGGTCCAGACCCAGAGCGATGGGGTTGACTCTAAACAGCTCTCTGTAATCATCCAGCAAGGCACTCAGCTCAAGGGCAGCTCGGGGTGGGCATGCGATGCTGGCCAGCCAGAGACAGAAACATCCCATGAGTGAATTAAACACAACACTGCTGGGAACAGTGTCCTGGCCAACCATGTCGGTAAGCTTATGGGCAGGACTTTAAACCGACAGAGAGGATGCAGGGCCAGGGTTCAGGTGAAAGGAACTTTCCAAATCCAAACAGAAATGGCAATGTAGCTGAAGACAAGCAGAAAGGAACAGAAAGAGACAGAGTTTAACTGAAACTGTACATCAGTGAATTGGACTGTGACAAGAAATTGTGGAAAGAGCCAGTCGTAATGTTCTTTTTTTGGACTGGATAAAGTCTCTGCAATAAGGTGGATGGACTGTGGCACAGAGATAAATGAGATTTAGTGGTGACAGGGTGAACAAAAGGTGGAGCATGAATATTCTATTGGACACCTCCTTGAGGGATGTCAGGGAGTGCAGGATGGGTAACCCTGACAGTAATGGGTAACAAAGGCATTACAGTGAAAGCATTTGGCCTCAGACAATGAAGCTGAATCAGCCTGAATGCAGATTCTGGGTAACACGTGTCAAAAACACAAGCAGGAGAACAGTTTAGAGGCTGCCTAACAGCATTTCATTGCTCAGCCCTGTTACACATTCCAATGTATTCCTGTGTAATACAAAGGCACTGTGATAATTCTGGGAGACTTCAGTCTTTGTGTAATCTGGGACAGTCACATCGGCAAAAGTGATGTTCTCCGAACTCCTCTTCGAATGTTTGTGTCAGTGTTTCTTTGAATAACACGTTGTGGAAACAGCCAGGGAGGTGACTATCTCAGATCGACCGTTGGGTGATGACGCTGAGTGAAGGAGTATTGTCACACCGAGATATCCTCTGGGAAATTGTAGTGTAGTGGAATTCAGTGAGATGATGGATTTTTAAAGTGACCATAAAGCACACCCAACAATCACAACCAAAGGCATTGACATGTGTTTGAGAGGAGAACTGACCAAGGTAAACAGGGGAAACAGTGAAGTGTATGGCTGGAAATGGACAGTGGAAAACATTTACAGTCAGAGAGATGGACAGCACAGAAACCGGGCCTTTGGTCCAACTCATCCACACCACCCACATATCCTAACATAATCTCATCACATTTGCCAGCACTTGGCCCAAATCCCTCTCAACCCTTCCTATTCGTATATCCATCCAAACGCCTTTTAAATGCAGTAATTGTTCCAGTCTCCATCACTTCATCTGGCAGTTAATTCCATACATGCAACATCCTCCACATCAAAACGTTGTCCCTTACGTTCCTTTTATATCTTTACCGTCTCACCCTCAACCTGGGCCCTCCAGTTCTGGACTACCCCATCTCAGGGAAAATAACATGTCTGTTATACCTATCGATTCGTCTCATGGTTTTATAAACCTCTATATGGGTGCCCCTCAGCCTCAGACATTCCAGGGAAAACAGGCCCAGCCCATTTCACCTCTCCCTGTAGCTCACAACCTCCAATCCTGTCAGCATCTTTGTAAATCTTTTCTGAACCCTTTCAATTTATACAACATCCTTCCGATAGGGAGGAGACAAGAATTGCACACAATATTCCATAAGTGACTTATCCAATGTCCTATACAGCCACAACATGACCTCCCAACTCCTCTACTCAATGCACTGATTATTAAACATAAGCATACCAAACACCTTCTTCACTATCCTATCGACCCACAATTCTCCTTTCAAGGAACAATGAACCTGCACTCCAAGGTCTCTTTGTTCAGAAACACTCCCTGGGACATTCACATTAAGTGTATCAGTCCTGCGAAGACTTTTGCTTTTCCAAAATGTAGCACCACCCATTTATCTAAATGAAGCTCCATCTCCCACTCCTCAGCCCATTGGCCCATCCGTTCACCATCCCGTTGTAATATGAAGTAACATTCTTCACTCTCCACTACCCCTCCAATTTTGGTGTCATCTGCAAACTTACTAACTATACCTGCTGTGTTCACATTCAAATCATTTATATCACTAATGGAAAGTAGTGGACGCAGCACCGATCCTTGTGGCACTCCACTGGTCACAGGTCTCCAGGCTGAAAAAAACACCCTCCACAACCACCCTCTGTCTTCTACCTTCGTGCCAGTTCTGTATCCAAATGGCTGGTTTTCCCTGTATTCGGTGAGATCTATCCTTGCTCTCCAATCTCCCATGTGGAAACATTTCGAACACCTTACTGAAGTCCACATCACTCACATCCATCACTCTGCCATTATCAATCCTTTTGGTACTTCTTCAAAAAACTCAATATCTTGAGACATGATTTCCCACGTACAATGCAATGCTGACTATCCTCAGTTAGACATTGCCTTTGTAAACACATGTAATTCCTGTCCCTCATGTATCGGTCTTTCCACGTGCCCACGACTGACGACAGGCGAACCAGTCTGTAGTTCCCTGGCTTGTCCTTACCACCTTTCTTAAACAGTGGCACCATGTTCGCCCAAACTGCAGTCTTCTGGAACCTCACCTGTGTCGATCGATGATACAAATATTTCAGCAAGAGGCCCAGCAATCACGTCTCTAGCTTCCCACAGAGATCGAGAGTACACCTGATCAGGTCCTGGGGATTTATCCCCCTTTAACCATTTCAAGACATCCAGCACCTCCCCCTCTGTAATTTGGACATTTTGCAAGATGGACATCATCTATTTCCCAATGCTGTTTCCCAAACCATCATTCTATTCTGTATCTTCCATGTCCTTCTCTGCAGGAAATACTTGTTCAGTTCCTCCCCCATCTCCTGCAGCTCCACGTGCAGGCTGTCTTGATCATTGAGGGGTCCAATTCGCTCCCCAGTGACCCTTTGGCCGTTGTGCATTTGTAAAATTCCTGTGGATTCTCCTTAACCCTATTTGTCAAAGCAAACTCATGTCCCCTTTTTGCCCTCCTGATTTCCCTCGATCACTACACAACACTGCAATCTCCCCCTCCCTGACTGATCCCGACCCAACACTGCACTCTCCCCCTCCCTGACTGATCCCTATCCAACACTGCAATCTCCCCCTCCCAGACTGATCCCTCCCCAACACTGCACTCACCCCCTCCCTGACTGATCCCTATCCAACACTGCAATCTCCACCTCCCAGACTGATCCCTCCCCAACACTGCACTCACCCCCTCCCTGACTGATCCCTACAAAACACGGCAAGCACCCCCTCCCTGACTGATCCCTACCCAACACAGCAATCTCCCCCTCCCTGACTGATCCCTCCCCAAAACTGCAATCCCACCCTCCCTGACTGATCCCTGCCCAACACTGCAATCTCCCCCTTCCTGACTGATCCCTACCCAACACTGCAATCTCCCCCTCCCTGACTGATCCCTACCCAACACTGCAATCACCCCTCCCTGACTGATCCCTATCCAACACTGCACTCTCCCCCTCCCTGACTGATCCGTATCCAACACTGCAATCACCCCCTCCCTGACTGATCCCTACCCAACACTGCAATCACTCCCTCCCCGACTGATCCCTGCCCAACACTACAATCTTCCCCTCCCTGACTGATCCCTACCCAACACTGCAATCACCCTCTCCCTGACTGATCCCTACCCAGCACTGCAATCTCCCCCTCCCTGACTGATCCCTATCCAACACTGCAATCTCCCACTCCCTGACTGATCCCATCCCAACACTGCACTCACCCTTCCCTGACTAAACCCAAACCAACACTGCAATCTCCCCCCTCCCTGACTGATCCCTCCCCAACACTGCAATCTCCCCCAACCTGACTGATCCCTACCCGACACTGCAATTACCCCCTCCCTGACTGATCTCTACACAACACTGAAATCTCCCGCTCCCTGACTGATCCCTACTCAACACTGCAATCTCCCCCTCCCTGAATGATCCCTACCCAACACTGCAATCACCCCCTCCCTGATTTATCCCGACCAAACACTGCAATCTACCCCTCCCTGACTGCTCCCTAGCTAACACTATAGAAACCACTCTGTTAGTGTATCCCACCCAGGGTAGAGAAGATGGACCACACTCTGTCAATGTAACACACCCAGGGAAGAGCAGACTGACACCTCTCTGTCAATGTAACACACCCAGGGAACATCAGATTGACCCCTCTCTGCCAATGTAACACACCCAGGGAAGAGCATACTGACCCCACTCTGTCAATGTAACACACCCAGGGAAGATCAGACTGACCCCACTCTGTCAATTTAACACACCCAGGGAAGATCAGACTGACCCCACCCTGTAAATGTAACACACCCAGAGAAGAGCAGACTGACCCCACTCTGTCAATGTAACACACCCAGGGAAGAGCAGACTGACCCCACTCTGTCAATGTAACACACACAGGGAAGAGCAGACTGACCCCACTCTGTCAATGTAACACACCCAGGGAAGAGGTGACGGACACCACTCTGTCAATATAACACACCCAGGGAAGAGCAGATTGATCATACTCTGTCAATGTAACACACCCAGGGTAGATCACACTGACCCCACTCGGTCAATGTAACACACCAGGAGAAGAGCAGACTGAACCCACTCTGTCAATGTGACACACGCAGGGAAGAGCAGAATGACCACAGTCTGTCAATGTAACCCACCCAAGGAAGAGCAGACTGACCTCACTCTCTCAATGTAACACTCCCAGGGAAGATCAGACTGACCCCACTCTGTCAATTTAACACACCCAGGGAAGATCAGACTGACCCCACCCTGTAAATGTAACACACCCAGGGAAGAGCAGACTGACCCCACTCTGTCAATGTAACACGCCCAGGGAAGAGCAGACTGACCTCACTCTGTCAATGTAACACACCCAGGGAAGTGCAGACAGTCCCCACTCTGTCAATGTAACACACCCAGGGAAGGGCAGACTGACCCCACTCTGTCAATGTAACTCATCCAGGTAAGAGCAGATTGACCCTACTCTGTCAATGTAACACACCCAGGGAAGAGCAGACAGTCCCCAATCTGTCAATGTAACACACCCAGGGAAGGGCAGACTGACCCCAATCTATCAATGTCACCCACCCAGGGAATAACAGACTGACCCCACTCTGTCAATGTAACTCATCCTTGCAATAGCAGACTGACCCCATTCTGTCAATGTAACACACCCAGGTAAGAGCAGATTGAACCTACTCTGTCAATGTGACACACGCAGGGAAGAGCAGACTGACCCCATTCTGTCAATGTAACACACCCAGGTAAGAGCAGATTGAACCTACTCTGTCAATGTGACACACCCAGGGAAGAGTAGACAGACCCCACTCTGTCAATGTAACACACCCAGGGAAGAGCACATTGACCCCACTCGGTCAATGTAACACACCCAGAGAAGAGCAGACTGAACCCACTCTGTCAATGTGACACACGCAGGGAAGAGCAGAATGACAACAGTCTGTTAATGTAACCCACCCAAGGAAGAGCAGACTGACCTCACTCTCTCAATGTAACACACTCAGGGAAGAGCAGACTGACCCCACTGTGTCAATGTAACACACCCAGGAAAGTGCAGACAGTCCCCAAACTGTCAATGTAACACACCCAGGGAAGGGCAGACTGACCCCAATCTGTCAATGTCACCCACCCAGGGAATAACAGACTGACCCCACTCTGTCAATGTAACTCATCCTTGCAATAGCAGACTGACCCCATTCTGTCAATGTAACACACCCAGGTAAGAGCAGATTGACCCTACTCTGTCAATGTAACACACCCAGGGAAGAGCAGACAGTCCCCACTCTGTCAATGTAACACACCCAGCGAAGGGCAGACTGACCCCAATCTGTCAATGTCACCCACCCAGGGAATAACAGACTGACCCCACTCTGTCAATGTAACTCATCATTGCAGTAGCAGACTGACCCCATTCTGTCAATGTAACACACCCAGGTAAGAGCAGATTGAACCTACTCTGTGAATGTGACACACCCAAGGAAGAGCAGACTGACCCCACTCTGTCAATGTAACACTCCCAGGGAAGCGCAGACTGACTCACTCTGTCAATGTAACCCACTCAGGGAAGAGCAGACTGACCCTACTCTATCAATGTAACACACCCAGTGAAGGGCAGACTGCCACCACTCTGTCAATGTAACACACCCAGGAAAGAGCTGACTGACCCCACTCTGTCAATGTAACACACCCATGAAAGAGCAGACTGACCCAACTCTGTGAATGTAACACACGCAGGGAGGAGCAGACTGACCCCTCACTGTCAATGTAACACACACATGGAAGAGCAGACGGACCCCAATCTGTCAAGGTAACCCACTCAGAGAAGAGCAGAGGTACCCCAATCTGCCAATGTTACACACCCAGGGAAGAGCAGACTGACCCCACTCTGTCAATTAACACACCCAGGGATAAGCAGACTGACCTCACTCTGTCAATATAACACACCCAGAAAAGAGCAGATTGACCCTACTCTGTCAATGTGAAACACCCAGGGAAGAGCAGATTGAACCTACTCTGTCAATGTAACACACCCAGGGAAGAGGTGACGGACCCCACCCTGTCAATGTAACACACCCAGGGAAGAGCAGATTGACCATACTCTGTCAATGTAACACACCCAGGGAAGAGCACACTGACCCCAATTGGTCAATGTAAGAAACCCAGAGAAGAGCAGACTGACCACACTCTGTAAATGTAACACATCCAGGGAAGTGCAGACTGACCCACACTGTCAATGTAACACACCCAGGAAAGAGCAGACTGAACCCACTCTGTCAATGTGACACACCCAGGAAAGAGCAGACTGACCCAACTCTGTCAATGTAACACACCCAGGGAACAGTAGACTGACCCCACTCTGTCAATGTAACACACCCAGGAAAGAGCAGACTGACCCAAAGCTGTTTACATACCCCAACCAGGGAATCGCAGACTGACCTCACTCTGCCAATGTAACACACAGAGGGAAGAGCAGACTGACCCCACTCTGTTAATGTAACCCACCCAGAGAAGAGTAGACTGACCCCACTCTGTCAATGTAACAAACCCAGGGAAGAGCAGACTGACCCCATTTTGTCAATGTAACATACACAGGGAAGAGCAGACTGACCCCACTCTGTCAATGCAACAGACCCAGTGAAGAGCAGACTGACCCCATTCTGTCAATGTAACATACACAGGGAAGAGCAGACTGACCCCACTCTGTCAATGTAACAGACACAGGGAAGTGCAGACTGACCCCACTCTGTCAATGTAACACTCCCAGGGAAGAGCAGACAGTCCCCACTCTGTCAATGTAACACACCCAGGGAAGGGAAGACTGACCCCAATCTGTCAATGTAACCCACCCAGGGAATATCAGACTGACCCCACTCTGTCAATGTAACTCATCCTTGCAATAGCAGACTAACCCCATTCTGTCAATGTAACACACCCAGGTAAGAGCGGATTGACCCTACTCTGTCAATGTAACACACCGAGGGAAGAGCAGACTGACCTCACTCTGTCAATGTAACACACCCAGGGAAGACCAGATTGAACCTACTCTGTCAATGTGACACACCCAGGGAAGAGCAGACTGACCCCACTCTGTCAATGTAACACTCCCAGGGAAGAGCATACTGACATCACTCTGTCAATGAAACACACTCAGGGAAGAGCAGACTGACCCTACTCTATCAATGTCACACACCCAGTGAAGAGCAGACTGACCTCACTCTGTCAGTGTAACGCACACAGGGAAGAGCAGACTTACCCCACTGTGTCAATGTAACGCACCCAGGGAAGAACAGACTGACCCCACTCTATCAATGTGACACACCCAGGGAAGGGCGACTGACCCCACTCTGTCAACGCATCACACCCAAGCAAAAGTAGACTGACCCCAGTGTGTCAAAGTAACACACCCAGGGAAGAGCAGACTGACCTCACTCTGTCAAATGTAACACACCCAGGGAAGAGCAGACTGAACCCACTCTGTCAATCTAACGCACCCAGGGAAGAGCAGACTGACCTCACTCTGTCAATGTAACACACCCAGGGAAGAGCAGACTGACCCCACTGTGTCAATGTAACACACCCTGGGAAGAGCAGACTGACTCAACTCTGTGAATGTAACCCAACCAGGGAATCGCAGAATGACTTCACTCTGTCAATGTCACACACCCAGGGAAGTGCAGACTGACCCTCCTCTGTCAATGTAACTCACCCAGGGAAGATACGACTGACCCCACTCTGTCAATGTAACTCATCCATGCAAGAGCAGACTGACGCCGTTCTGTCAATGTAACTCACCCACGGAAGAGCAGACTGACCACTCTGTTAATGTAATCCAACCAGGGAATCACAGAATGACCTCACTCTGTCAATGCAACACACCCTGGGAAGAGCAGACTGACCCCACTCTGTCAATGTAACCCACACAAGGAAGAGCAGACTGACCCCAGTCTGTCAATGTGAGACACCCAGGGATGAGCAGACTGACCTCACTCTGTCAATGTCATACACCCAGGCAAGATCAGACAGACCCCACTCTGTCAATGTAACCCACACAAGGAAGAGCAGACTGATCCCACTCTGTCAATGTAACACACCCAGGGAAGAGCAGACAGACCCCAATCTGTCAATGTAACACACCCAGGGAATAGCAGAACGATCCCACTCTGTCAATGAAACTCATTCTTGCAAGAGCAGACTGACCCCATTCTGTCAATGTAAAACACCCAGGTAAGAGCACACTGACCACACTCAGTCAATGTAACACACCCAGGTAAGAGCAGACTGATCGCACTCAGTCAATGTAACCCATTCTGGGAATCACAGAATTACCACACTCGGTCCATGTAACAGACCCAGGGAAGAGCAGACTGACGCCACTCTGTCAATGTAACTCACCCAGGGAAGAGCAGACTGACCACACTCTGTCAATGTCACACACCCAGGAAAGAGCAGACTGACCACACTCTGTCAATGTAACAGAATTACGGAAGAGCAGACTGACCCCACTCTGTCAATGTAACACACCCAGGGAAGACCAGACTGACCCAGCTTTGATGACATAACCCAACCATGGAATCGCAGAATGACCTCACTCCGTCAATGTAACACACCCAGGGAAGAGCAGACTGACACCACTCTCTCAATGTAACACACAGAGGGGAGAGCAGACTGACCCCACTCTGTCTATGGAACACACCCAGGTTAGAACAGACTGACCCTACTCTGTCAATATAACACACCCAGGGAAGAGCAGTCTGACCCCATTCTGTCAATGTAACATACACAGGGAAGAAAAGACTGAGCCCACTCCGTCAATGTCACAGACCAAGGGAAGAGCACACTAACCCCACTCTGTCAACGTAACACACCCAGGGAAGAGTAGACTGACCCCACTCTGTCAATGTAACACACCCAGGGAAGGGCAGACTGACACCAAACTGTCAATGTAACCCACCCAGGGAACAGTAGACTGACCCCACTCTGTCAATGTAACTCATCCTTGCAACAGCGGACTGACCCCATTCTGTCAATGTAACACACTCAGGGAAGAGCAGACTGACCCCACTCTATCAATGTGACACACCCAGAGAAGAGCAGATTGACGCAACTCTGTCACTGTAACACACCCAAGGGAACAGCAGACTGATCTCACTCTGTCAATGTAACACACCCAGGGAAGAGCAGACTGACCCCACTGTGTCAATGTAACCCACCAAAGGAGGAGCAGACTGATCCCACTCTGTCAATGTCATACACCCAGGCAAGAGCAGACAGATCCCATTCTGACAATGTAACACACTCAGGGAAGAGCAGATTGACCCCAATCTGTCAATGTAACACACCCAGGGAGGAGCAGACTGACCTCACTCTGCCAATGTAATCCACCCAGGGAAGAGCAGACCGAACCCACTCTGGCAATGTAACACACCCAGGGAAGAGCAGACTGACCCCACTCTGTCAATGTAACACACCCAGGGAAGTGCAGACTGACCCACACTGTCAATGAAACACACACAGGGAAGAGTAGACTGACCAAATTCTGTCAATGTGTGACACCCAGGGAAGAGCAGACTGACCCCATTCTGTCAATGCAACACACCCAACGAAGAGCAGACTGACTCTAATCTGACACTGTTACACAGCCAGGAAAGAGCACACTGACCCAACTCTGTCAATGCAACACACCCAGGGAATAGTATACTCACCCCACTCTGTCAATTAAACTCATCCGTGCAAGAGCAGACTGACCCCATTCTGTCAATGTAACACACTCAGGGAAGAGCAGACTGACCCCACTTTGTCAATGTGACCCACCCAGAGAATAGCAGAGTGACGCCACTCTGTCAATGTAACACACCCACGGAAGAGCAGACTGACCTCACTCTGTCAATGTAACACATCCAGGGAAGAGCAGATTGACCCTACTCTGTCAATGAAACACACCCAGGGAAGAGCAGACTGAACCCACTCTGTCAATGTAACACACCCAGGGATAAGCAGACTGACCTCACTCTGTCAATATAACACACCCAGAAAAGAGCAGATTGACCCTACTCTGTCAATGTGAAACACCCAGGGAAGAGCAGATTGAACCTACTCTGTCAATGTAACACACCCAGGGAAGAGGTGACGGACCCCACCCTGTCAATGTAACACACCCAGGGAAGAGCAGATTGACCATACTCTGTCAATGTAACACACCCAGGGAAGAGCACACTGAACCCAATTGGTCAATGTAAGACACCCAGAGAAGAGCAGACTGACCACACTCTGTAAATGTAACACATCCAGGGAAGTGCAGACTGACCGACACTGTCAATGTAACACACCCAGGAAAGAGCAGACTGAACCCACTCTGTCAATGTGACACACCCAGGAAAGAGCAGACTGACCCAACTCTGTCAATGTAACACACCCAGGGAAGAGCAGACTGACACCACTCTGTCAATGTAACACACCCAGGAAAGAGCAGACTGACCCAACTCTGTCAATGTAACACACCCAGGGAAGTGCAGACTGACCCTACTCTGTCAATGTAACTCACCCAGGAAGATACGACTGACCCCACTCTGTCAATGTAACTTATCCATGCAAGAGCAGACTGACGCCGTTCTGTCAATGTAACTCACCCACGGAAGAGCAGACTGACCACTCTGTTAATGTAATCCAACCAGGGAATCACAGAATGACCTCACTCTGTCAATGCAACACAAACTGGGAAGAGCAGACTGACCCCACTCTGTCAATGTAACCCACACAAGGAAGAGCAGACTGACCCCAGTCTGTCAATGTGAGACACCCAGGGATGAGCAGACTGACCTCACTCTGTCAATGTCATACACCCAGGCAAGATCAGACAGACCCCACTCTGTCAATGTAACCCACACAAGGAAGAGCAGACTGATCCCACTCTGTCAATGTAACACACCCAGGGAAGAGCAGACAGACCCCAATCTGTCAATGTAACACACCCAGGGAATAGAAGAACGATCCCACTCTGTCAATGAAACTCATTCTTGCAAGAGCAGACTGACCCCATTCTGTCAATGTAAAACACCCAGGTAAGAGCACACTGACCCCACTCAGTCAATGTAACACACCCAGATAAGAGCAGACCGATCGCACTCAGTCAATGTAACCCATTCTGGGAATCACAGAATTACCACACTCGGTCCATGTAACAGACCCAGGGAAGAGCAGACTGACGCCACTCTGTCAATGTAACTCACCCAGGGAAGAGCAGACTGACCACACTCTGTCAATGTCACACACCCAGGAAAGAGCAGACTGACCACACTCTGTCAATGTAACAGAATTACGGAAGAGCAGACTGACCCCACTCTGTCAATGTAACACACCCAGGGAAGACCAGACTGACCCAGCTTTGATGACATAACCCAACCATGGAATCGCAGAATGACCTCACTCCGTCAATGTAACACACCCAGGGAAGAGCAGACTGACACCACTCTCTCAATATAACACACAGAGGGGAGAGCAGACTGACCCCACTCTGTCTATGGAACACACCCAGGTTAGAACAGACTGACCCTACTCTGTCAATATAACACACCCAGGGAAGAGCAGTCTGACCCCATTCTGTCAATGTAACATACACAGGGAAGAAAAGACTGAGCCCACTCCGTCAATGTCACAGACCAAGGGAAGAGCACACTAACCCCACTCTGTCAATGTAACACACCCAGGGAAGAGCAGACTGACCCCACTCTGTCAATGTAACACACCCAGGGAAGGGCAGACTGACACCAAACTGTCAATGTAACCCACCCAGGGAACAGTAGACTGACCCCACTCTGTCAATGTAACTCATCCTTGCAACAGCGGACTGACCCCATTCTGTCAATGTAACACACTCAGGGAAGAGCAGACTGACCCCACTCTATCAATGTGACACACCCAGAGAAGAGCAGATTGACGCAACTCTGTCACTGTAACACACCCAAGGGAACAGCAGACTGATCACACTCTGTCAACGTAACACACCCAGGGAAGAGCAGACTGACCCCACTGTGTCAATGTAACCCACCAAAGGAGGAGCAGACTGATCCCACTCTGTCAATGTGAGACACCCAGGGAGGAGCACACTGACCTCACTCTGTCAATGTCATACACCCAGGCAAGAGCAGACAGATCCCATTCTGACAATGTAACACACTCAGGGAAGAGCAGATTGACCCAAATCTGTCAATGTAACACACCCAGGGAGGAGCAGACTGACCTCACTCTGCCAATGTAATCCACCCAGGGAAGAGCAGACCGAACCCACTCTGGCAATGTAACACACCCAGGGAAGAGCAGACTGACCCCACTCTGTCAATGTAACACACCCAGGGAAGTGCAGACTGACCCACACTGTCAATGAAACACACACAGGGAAGAGTAGACTGACCAAATTCTGTCAATGTGTGACACCCAGGGAAGAGCAGACTGACCCCATTCTGTCAATGCAACACACCCAACGAAGAGCAGACTGACTCTAATCTGACACTGTTACACAGCCAGGAAAGAGCACACTGACCCAACTCTGTCAATGCAACACACCCAGGGAATAGTATACTCACCCCACTCTGTCAATTAAACTCATCCGTGCAAGAGCAGACTGACCCCATTCTGTCAATGTAACACACTCAGGGAAGAGCAGACTGACCCCACTTTGTCAATGTGACACACCCAGAGAATAGCAGAGTGATCCCACTCTGTCAATGTAACACACCCACGGAAGAGCAGACTGACCTCACTCTGTCAATGTAACACATCCAGGGAAGAGCAGATTGACCCTACTCTGTCAATGAAACACACCCAGGGAAGAGCAGACTGAACCCACTCTGTCAATGTAACACACCCAGGGATAAGCAGACTGACCTCACTCTGTCAATATAACACACCCAGAAAAGAGCAGATTGACCCTACTCTGTCAATGTGAAACACCCAGGGAAGAGCAGATTGAACCTACTCTGTCAATGTAACACACCCAGGGAAGAGGTGACGGACCCCACCCTGTCAATGTAACACACCCAGGGAAGAGCAGATTGACCATACTCTGTCAATGTAACACACCCAGGGAAGAGCACACTGACCCCAATTGGTCAATGTAAGACACCCAGAGAAGAGCAGACTGACCACACTCTGTAAATGTAACACATCCAGGGAAGTGCAGACTGACCCACACTGTCAATGTAACACACCCAGGAAAGAGCAGACTGAACCCACTCTGTCAATGTGACACACCCAGGAAAGAGCAGACTGACCCAACTCTGTCAATGTAACACACCCAGGGAAGAGCAGACTGACACCACTCTGTCAATGTAACACACCCAGGAAAGAGCAGACTGACCCAAAGCTGTTTACATACCCCAACCAGGGAATCGCAGACTGACCTCACTCTGCCAATGTAACACACAGAGGGAAGAGCAGACTGACCCCACTCTGTTAATGTAACCCACCCAGGGAAGAGTAGACTGACCCCACTCTGTCAATGTAACAGACCCAGGGAAGAGCAGACTGACCCCATTTTGTCAATGTAACATACACAGGGAAGAGCAGACTGACCCCACTCTGTCAATGTAACAGACACAGGGAAGTGCAGACTGACCCCACTCTGTCAATGTAACACTCCCAGGGAAGAGCAGACAGTCCCCATTCTGTCAATGTAACACACCCAGGGAAGGGAAGACTGACCCCAATCTGTCAATGTAACCCACCCAGGGAATAACAGACTGACCCCACTCTGTCAATGTAACTCATCCTTGCAATAGCAGACTAACCCCATTCTGTCAATGTAACACACCCAGGTAAGAGCGGATTGACCCTACTCTGTCAATGTAACACACCCAGGGAAGACCAGATTGAACCTACTCTGTCAATGTGACACACCCAGGGAAGAGCAGACTGACCCCACTCTGTCAATGTAACACTCCCAGGGAAGAGCATACTGACATCACTCTGTCAATGAAACACACTCAGGGAAGAGCAGACTGACCCTACTCTATCAATGTCACACACCCAGTGAAGAGCAGACTGACCTCACTCTGTCAGTGTAACGCACACAGGGAAGAGCAGACTTACCCCACTGTGTCAATGTAACGCACCCAGGGAAGAACAGACTGACCCCACTCTATCAATGTGACACACCCAGGGAAGGGCGACTGACCCCACTCTGTCAACGCATCACACCCAGGCAAGAGCAGACTGACCCCAGTGTGTCAATGTAACACACCCACGGAAGAGCAGACTGACCTCACTCTGTCAAATGTAACACACCCAGGGAAGAGCAGACTGAACCCACTCTGTCAATCTAACGCACCCAGGGAAGAGCAGACTGACCTCACTCTGTCAATGTAACACACCCAGGGAAGAGCAGACTGACCCCACTGTGTCAATGTAACACACCCTGGGAAGAGCAGACTGACTCAACTCTGTGAATGTAACCCAACCAGGGAATCGCAGAATGACTTCACTCTGTCAATGTCACACACCCAGGGAAGTGCAGACTGACCCTACTCTGTCAATGTAACTCACCCAGGGAAGATACGACTGACCCCACTCTGTCAATGTAACTCATCCATGCAAGAGCAGACTGACGCCGTTCTGTCAATGTAACTCACCCACGGAAGAGCAGACTGACCACTCTGTTAATGTAATCCAACCAGGGAATCGCAGAATGACCTCACTCTGTCAATGCAACACACCCTGGGAAGAGCAGACTGACCCCACTCTGTCAATGTAACCCACACAAGGAAGAGCAGACTGACCCCAGTCTGTCAATGTGAGACACCCAGGGATGTGCAGACTGACCTCACTTCTGTCAATGTCATACACCCAGGCAAGATCAGACAGACCCCACTCTGTCAATGTAACCCACACAAGGAAGAGCAGACTGATCCCACTCTGTCAATGTAACACACCCAGGGAAGAGCAGACAGACCCCAATCTGTCAATGTAACACACCCAGGGAATAGCAGAACGATCCCACTCTGTCAATGAAACTCATTCTTCCAAGAGCAGACTGACCCCATTCTGTCAATGTAACACACCCAGGTAAGAGCACACTGACCCCACTCAGTCAATGTAACACACCCAGATAAGAGCAGACTGATCGCACTCAGTCAATGTAACCCATTCTGGGAATCACAGAATTACCACACTCGGTCCATGTAACAGACCCAGGGAAGAGCAGACTGACGCCACTCTGTCAATATAACTCACCCAGGGAAGAGCAGACTGACCACTCTCTGTCAATGTCACACACCCAGGAAAGAGCAGACTGACCACACTCTGTCAATGTAACAGAATTACGGAAGAGCAGACTGACCCCACTCTGTCAATGTAACACACCCAGGGAAGACCAGACTGACCCAGCTTTGATGACATAACCCAACCATGGAATCGCAGAATGACCTCACTCCGTCAATGTAACACACCCAGGGAAGAGCAGACTGACACCACTCTCTCAATGTAACACACAGAGGGGAGAGCAGACTGACCCCACTCTGTCTATGGAACACACCCAGGTTAGAACAGACTGACCCTACTCTGTCAATATAACACACCCAGGGAAGAGCAGTCTGACCCCATTCTGTCAATGTAACATACACAGGGAAGAAAAGACTGAGCCCACTCCGTCAATGTCACAGACCAAGGGAAGAGCACACTAACCCCACTCTGTCAATGTAACACACCCAGGGAAGAGCAGACTGACCCCACTCTGTCAATGTAACACACCCAGGGAAGGGCAGACTGACACCAAACTGTCAATGTAACCCACCCAGGGAACAGTAGACTGACCCCACTCTGTCAATGTAACTCATCCTTGCAACAGCGGACTGACCCCATTCTGTCAATGTAACACACTCAGGGAAGAGCAGACTGACCCCACTCTATCAATGTGACACACCCAGAGAAGAGCAGATTGACGCAACTCTGTCACTGTAACACACCCAAGGGAACAGCAGACTGATCACACTCTGTCAACGTAACACACCCAGGGAAGAGCAGACTGACCCCACTGTGTCAATGTAACCCACCAAAGGAGGAGCAGACTGATCCCACTCTGTCAATGTGAGACACCCAGGGAGGAGCACACTGACCTCACTCTGTCAATGTCATACACCCAGGCAAGAGCAGACAGATCCCATTCTGACAATGTAACACACTCAGGGAAGAGCAGATTGACCCCAATCTGTCAATGTAACACACCCAGGGAGGAGCAGACTGACCTCACTCTGCCAATGTAATCCACCCAGGGAAGAGCAGACCGAACCCACTCTGGCAATGTAACACACCCAGGGAAGAGCAGACTGACCCCACTCTGTCAATGTAACACACCCAGGGAAGTGCAGACTGACCCACACTGTCAATGAAACACACACAGGGAAGAGTCGACTGACCAAATTCTGTCAATGTGTGACACCCAGGGAAGAGCAGACTGACCCCATTCTGTCAATGCAACACACCCAACGAAGAGCAGACTGACTCTAATCTGACACTGTTACACAGCCAGGAAAGAGCACACTGACCCAACTCTGTCAATGCAACACACCCAGGGAATAGTATACTCACCCCACTCTGTCAATTAAACTCATCCGTGCAAGAGCAGACTGACACCATTCTGTCAATGTAACACACTCAGGGAAGAGCAGACTGACCCCACTTTGTCAATGTGACACACCCAGAGAATAGCAGAGTGACCCCACTCTGTCAATGTAACACACCCACGGAAGAGCAGACTGACCTCACTCTGTCAATGTAACACATCCAGGGAAGAGCAGATTGACCCTATTCTGTCAATGAAACACACCCAGGGAAGAGCAGACTGAACCCACTCTGTCAATGTAACACACCCAGAGAATAGCAGACTGACCCCATTCTGTCAAGATAACATACACAGCGAAGAGCAGACTGACCCCAATCGCTCAATGTTAGCCACCTATGGAAGATCAGACTGACCACACTCTATCAATGTAACACACCCAGGGAAGAGCAGACTAACCCCACTCTGTTAATATAACACACCCAGGAAAGAGCAGACGGACCCCAATCTGTCACTGTAACCCACCCAGGGAAGAGCAGATGTACCCCAATCTGTCAATGTAACACACCCAGCGAAGAGCAGACTGACCGCGCTCTGTCAATGTAACACAACCAGGGAAGTGCAGAGTGACTCCACTCTTGTCAATGTAACACACCCAGGAAAGAGCTGACTGACCTCACTCTGTCAATGTAACACACCCAGGGAAGAGCAGACTGACCCCACTCTGTCAATGTAACACACACAGGGAGGAGCAGACTGACCCCTCACTGCCAATGTAACACACACATGGAAGATTGGACGGACCCCAATCTGTCAATTTAACCCACTCAGGGAAGAGCAGAGGTACCCCAATCTGCCAATGTTACACACCCAGGGAAGAGCAGACTGACCCCACTCTATCAATGTAACACACCCAGGGAAGGGCAGACTGACCCCAATCTGTCAATGTCACCCACGCAGGGAATAACAGACTGACCCCACTCTGTCAATGTAACTCATCCTTACAATAGCAGACTGACCCCATTCTGTCAACGTAACACACCCAGGTAAGAGCAGATTGACCCTACTCTGTCAATGTAACACACCCAGGTAAGAGCAGATTGACCCAATCTGCCAATGTTACACACCCAGGGAAGAGCAGACTGACCCCACTCTATCAATGTAACCCACTCAGGGAAGGGCAGAATGACCCCACTCTGTCAATGTGACACACCCAGAGAAGGGCAGACAGACCCCACTCTGTCAATGTAACACACCGAGGGAAGAGCAGACTTGCCCAACTCAGTCAATGTAACTCATCCTTGCAAGAGCAGACTGACCCCATTCTATCAATGTAACACACTCAGGGAAGAGCAGACTGACCCCACTCTGTCAACGTGACACACCCAGAGAACAGCAGACTGACCCCAATCTGTCAATGTAACACACCCAGGGAAGAGCAGACTGACCTCACTCTGTCAATGTAACAAACACAGGGAAGAGCAGACTGACCTCTCTCTGTCAATGTAACACACCCAGGGAAGAGCAGACTGACCCAACTCTGTTAATGTAACCCAACCAGGTAATCTCAGAATGACCTCACTCTGTCAATGGAAAACACCCAGGGAAGAGCAGACAGACCTCACTCTGCCAATGTAACCCACACAGGGAAGAGCAGACCGAACCCACTCTGGCAATGTAACACACCCAGGGAAGAGCAGACTGACCCCACTCTGTCAATGTAACACACCCAGGGAAGTGCAGACTGACCCACACTGTCAATGAAACACACACAGGGAAGAGCAGACTGACCAAATTCTATCAATGTGAGACACCCAGGGAAGAGCAGACTGACCCCACTCTGTCAATGCAACACACCCAAGGAAGAGCAGACTGACCCTATTATGACACTGTTACACAGCCAGGAAAGAGCACACTGCCCCCACTCTGTCAACGCAACACACCCAGGGAATAGGAGACTCACCCCACTCTGTCAATGTAACTCATCCGTGCAAGAGCAGACTGACCCCATTCTGTCAATGTAACACACTCAGGGAAGAGCAGACTGACCCCACTTTGTCAATGTGACACACCCAGAGAATAGCAGAGTGACCCCACTCTGTCAATGTAACACACCCACGGAAGAGCAGACTGACCTCACTCTGTCAATGTAACACATCCAGGGAAGAGCAGATTGACCCTACTCTGTCAATGAAACACACCCAGGGAAGAGCAGACTGAACCCACTCTGTCCATGTAACACACCCAGAGAATAGCAGACTAACCCCATTCTGTCAAGATAACATACCCAGCGAAGAGCAGACTGACCCCAATCGCTCAATGTTAGCCACCTATGGAAGATCAGACTGACAACACTCTATCAATGTAACACACCCAGGGAAGAGCAGACTAACCCCACTCTGTCAATGTAACACACCCATGAAAGAGCAGACGGACCCCACTCTGTCAATGTAACAAACGCAGGGAGGAGCAGACTGACCCCTCACTGCCAATGTAACACACACATGGAAGAGCAGACGGACCCCAATCTGTCAATGTAACCCACTCAGGGAAGAGCAGAGGAACCCCAATCTGCCAATGTTACACACCCAGGGACGAGCAGACTGACCCCACTCTGTTAACTAGCACACCCAGGGAAGAGCAGACTGACCTCACTCTGTCAATATACCACACCCAGGAAAGAGCAGATTGACCCTACTCTGTCAATGTGAAACACCCAGGGAAGAGCAGATTGAACCTACTCTGTCAATGTAACACACCCAGGGAAGAGGTGACGGACCCCACTCTGTCAATGTAACACACCCAGGGAAGAGCAGATTGACCATACTCTGTCAATGTAACACACCCAGGGAAGAGCAGACTGACCCCACTCGGTCAATGTAACACACCCAGAGAAGAGCAGACTGAACCCACTCTGTCAATGTGACACACCCAGGGAAGAGCAGACTGACCACAGTCTGTCAATGTCACCCACACAAGGAAGAGCAGACTGACCCCACTCTCTAAATGTAACACATCCAGGGAAGTGCAGACTGACCTCACTCTGCCAATGTAACACACAGAGGGAAGAGCAGACTGACCCCACTCTGTTAATGTAACCCACCCAGGGAAGAGTAGACTGACCCCACTCTGTCAATGTAACACACCCAGGGAAGAGCAGACTGATCTCACTCTGTCAATGTAACCCAACCAGGTAATCGCAGAATGACCTCACTCTGTCAATGTAACACACACAGGGAAGAGCAGACAGACCTCACTCTGCCAGTGTAACCCACCCAGGGACGAGCTGACCGAACCCTCTCTGTCAATGTAACACACCCAGGGAAGAGCAGACTGACCCCACTCTGTCAATGTAACAGACACAGGGAAGAGCAGACTGACCCCATTCTGTCAATTTATCATACACAGGGAAGAGCAGACTGACCCCACTCGGTCAATGTAACCCACCCAGGGAAAAGCAGTCTGACCCCACTCTGTCAATGTAACACACCCAGGGTAGAGCAGACTGATCTCACTCTGTCAATGTAACCCATCCAGGTAATCGCAGAATGACCTCACTCTGTCAATGTAACACACACAGGGAAGAGCAGACAGACCTCACTCTGCCAGTGTAACCCACCCAGGGACGAGCTGACCGAACCCTCTCTGTCAATGTAACACACCCAGGGAAGAGCAGACTGACCCCACTCTGTCAGTGTAACACACCCAGGGAAGTGCAGACTGACCCACACTGTCAATGTAACACACCCAGGGAAGAGTAGACTGATCCAATTCTGACAATGTGAGACACCCTGGGAAGAGCAGACTGACCCCACTCTGTCAATGCAACACCCCCAAGGAAGAGCAGACTGATTCTAATCTGACAATGTTACACAGCCAGGAAAGAGCACACTGACCCCACTCTGTCAATGTAACACACCCTGGGAATAGTAGACTGACCCCTCTCTGTAAATGTAACTCGTCCGTGCAAGAGCAGACTGACCCCATTCTGTAAATGTACCACACTCAGGGAAGAGCAGACTGACCCCACTCTGTCAATGTGACACACCCAGAGAATAGCAGAGTGACCCCAGTCTGTCAATGTAACACACCCAGGGAACAGCAGACTGACCTCTCTCTGTCAATGTAACACACCCAGGGAAGAGCAGACTGACCCCACTCTGTCAATGTAACACACACAGAGAGGAGCAGAATGACCACAGTCTGTCAATTTAGCCCACCCAAGGAAGAGCAGACTGACCGCGCTCTGTCAATGTAACACACACAGGGAAGAGCAGACTGACCTCTCTCTGTCAATGTAACACACCCAGTGAAGAGCAGACTGACCCCACTTTGTCAATGTGACACACCCAGAGAAGAGCAGACTGAAACCACTCTGTCAATGTAACACACACAGAGAGGAGCAGAATGACCACAGTCTGTCAATGTAGCCCACCCAAGGAAGAGCAGACTGACCGCGCTCTGTCAATGTAACACAACCAGGGAAGTGCAGACTGACTCCACTCTTGTCAATGTAACACACCCAGGGAAGAGCAGACGGACCCCACTCTGTCAATGTAACACACCCAGGGAAGAGCAGACTGACCCCACTCTGTCAATGTAACACACCGAGGGAAGAGCAGACTTGCCCAACTCTGTCAATGTAACTCATCCTTGCAAGAGCAGACTGACCCCATTCTATCAATGTAACACACTCAGGGAAGAGCAGACTGACCCCACTCTGTCAACGTGACACACCCAGAGAAGAGCAGACTGACCCCAATCTGTCAATATAACACACCCAGGGAAGAGCAGACTGACCTCACTCTGTCAATGTAACACACACAGGGAAGAGCAGACTGACCTCTGTCTGTCAATGTAACACACCCAGGGAAGAGCAGACTGACCCAACTCTGTTAATGTAACCCAACCAGGTAATCGCAGAATGACCTCACTCTGTCAATGTAACACACCCAGGGAAGAGCAGAGAGACCTCACTCTGCCAATGTAACCCACACAGGGAAGAGCAGACCGAACCCACTCTGGCAATGTAACATACCCAGGGAAGACCAGACTGACCCCACTCTGTCAATGTAACACCCCCAGTGAAGTGCAGACTGACCCACACTGTCAATGAAACACACACAGGGAAGAGCAGACTGACCAAATTCTATCAATGTGAGACACCCAGGGAAGAGCAGACTGACCCCACTCTGTCAATGCAACTCACCCAAGGAAGAGCAGACTGACTCTAATCTGACACTGTTACACAGCCAGGAAAGAGAACACTGACCCCACTCTGTCAATGCAACACACCCAGGGAATAGTAGACTCACCCCACTCTGTTAATGTAACACATCCGTGCAAGAGCAGACTGACCCCATTCTGTCAATGTACCACACTCAGGGAAGAGCAGACTGACCCCACTTTGTCAATGTGACACACCCAGAGAATAGCAGAGTGACCCCACTCTGTCAATGTAACACATCCAGGGAAGAGCAGATTGACCCTACTCAGTCAATGTAACACACCCAGGGAAGAGCAGACTAACCCCACACTGTCAATGTAACACACCCAGGAAAGAGCAGACTAACCCCACTCTGTCAATGTAACCCACCCAGGGAAGAGCAGATGTACACCAATCTGTCAATGTAACACATCCAGGGAAGAGCAGACGGACCCCAATCTGTCAATGTAACCCACCCAGGAAAGAGCAGATGTACACCAATCTGTCAATGTAACACATCCAGGGAAGAGCAGACTGACCCCACTCTGTCAATTAACACAACCAGGGAAGAGCAGACTGACACCACTCTGCCATTGTAACACACCCAGTGAAGAGCCGACTGACCCCACTCTGTCAATGTAACACACCCAGGAATGAGCTGACTGACCTCACTCTGTCAATATAACACTCCCATGAAAGAGCAGACTGACCCCACTCTGTCAATGTAACACACACAGGGAGGAGCAGACTGACCCCTCACTGCCAATGTAACACACACATGGAAGATCGGACGGACCCCATTCTGTCAATGTAACCCACTCAGGGAAGAGCAGAGGTACCCCAAAGTGCCAATGTTACACACCCAGGGACGAGCAGAATGACCCCACTCTGTCAATGTGACACACCCAGAGAAGAGCAGACTGACCCCACTGTGTCAATGCAACACACACAGGGAAGAGCAGACTTGCCCAACTCTGTCAATGTAACTCATCCTTGCAAGAGCAGACTGACCCCATTCTATCAATGTAACACACTCAGGGAAGAGCAGACTGACACCACTCTGTCAATGTGACACACCCAGAGAAGAGCAGTCTGACCCCAATCTGTCAATGTAACACACCCAGGGAAGAGCAGACTGACCTCATTCTGTCAATGTAACACACACAGGGAAGAGCAGACTGACCTCTCTCTGTCAATGTGACACACCCAGTGAAGAGCAGACTGACCCCACTTTGTCAATGTGACACACCCAGAGAAGAGCAGACTGAACCCACGCTGTCAATGTAACACACACAGGGAGGAGCAGAATGAACACAGTCTGTCAATGTAGCCCACCCAAGGAAGAGCAGACTGACCGCGCTCTGTCAATGTAACACAACCAGGGAAGTGCAGACTGATTCCAGTCTTGTCAATGTAACACACCCAGGGAAGAGCAGACGGACCCCACTCTGTCAATGTAACACACCCAGGGAAGAGCAGACTGACCCAACGCTGTTAATGTACTCCAACCAGATAATCGCAGAATGACCTCACTCTGTCAATGTAACACACACAGGGAAGAACAGACTGACACCTCTCTGTCAATGTAACACACCCAGGGAAGAGCAGACTGACCCCACTGTGTCAATGTAACACACACAGGGAAGAGCAGACTGACCACAGTCTGTCAATGTACCCCACACAAGGAAGAGCAGACTGACCTCGCCCTGTCAATGTAACACAACCAGGGAAGAGCAGACTGACTACACTCTTGTCAATGTAACACACTCAGGGAAGAGCAGACTGACCCCACTCTGTCAATGTAACACACCCAGGGAAGAGCAGACTGACCCAACTCTGTTAATGTACCCCAACCAGGTAATCGCAGAATGACCTCACTCTGTCAATGTAACACACCCAGGGAAGAGCGGACAGACCTCACTCTGCCAATGTAACCCACACAGGGAAGAGCAGACCGAACCCACTCTGGCAATGTAACACACCCAGGGAAGTGCAGACTGACCCACACTGTCAATGAAACACACACAGGGAAGAGTAGACTGACCAAATTCTGTCAATGTGAGACACCCAGGGAAGAGCAGAATGACCCCACTCTGTTAATGCAACACACCCAAGGAAGAGCAGACTGACTCTAATCTGACACTGTTACACAGCCAGGAAAGAGCACACTGACCCCACTCTGTCAATGCAACACACCCAGGGAATAGGAGACTCACCCAACTCTGTCAATGTAACTCATCCGTGCAAGAGCAGACTGACCCCATTCTGTCAATGTACCACACTCAGGGAAGAGCAGACTGACCCCACTTTGTCAATGTGACACACCCAGAGAATAGCAGAGTGACCCCACTCTGTCAATGTAACACACCCACGGAAGAGCAGACTGACCTCACTCTGTCAATGTAACACATCCAGGGAAGAGCAGATTGACCCTAATCTGTCAATGAAACACACCCAAGGGAAGAGCAGACTGAACCCACTCTGTCAATGTAACACACCCAGAGAATAGCAGACTGACCCCATTCTGTCAAGATAACATACACAGCGAAGGGCAGACTGACCCCAATCGCTCAATGTTAGCCACCTATGGAAGATCAGACTGACCTCTCTCTGTCAATGTAACACACCCAGGGAAGAGCAGACTAACCCCACTCTGTCAATGTAACACACCCATGAAAGAGCAGACTGACCCCTCACTGCCAATGTAACACACACATGGAAGAGCAGACGGACCCCAATCTGTCAATGTAACCCACTCAGGGAAGAGCAGAGGAACCCCAATCTGCCAATGTTACACACCCAGGGACGAGCAGACTGACCCCACTCTGTTAACTAGCACACCCAGGGAAGAGCAGACTGACCTCACTCTGTCAATATACCACACCCAGGAAAGAGCAGATTGACCCTACTCTGTCAATGTGAAACACCCAGGGAAGAGCAGATTGAACCTACTCTGTCAATGTAACACACCCAGGGAAGAGGTGACGGACCCCACTCTGTCAATGTAACACACCCAGGGAAGAGCAGATTGACCATACTCTGTCAATGTAACACACCCAGGGAAGAGCAGACTGACCCCACTCGGTCAATGTAACACACCCAGAGAAGAGCAGACTGAACCCACTCTGTCAATGTGACACACCCAGGGAAGAGCAGACTGACCACAGTCTGTCAATGTCACCCACACAAGGAAGAGCAGACTGACCTCACTCTCTCTGTGAAACACACCCAGGGAAGAGCAGACTGACCCCACTCTGTAAATGTAACACATCCAGGGAAGTGCAGACTGACCTCACTCTGCCAATGTAACACACAGAGGGAATAGCAGACTGACCCCACTCTGTTAATGTAACCCACCCAGGGAAGAGTAGACTGACCCCACTCTGTCAATGTAACACACCCAGGGAAGAGCAGACTGACCCCACTCTGTCAATGTAACAGACACAGGGAAGAGCAGACTGACCCCATTCTGTCAATTTATCATACACAGGGAAGAGCAGACTGACCCCACTCGGTCAATGTAACCCACCCAGGGAAGAGCAGACTGACCCCACTCTGTCAATGTAACACACCCAGGGAAGAGCAGACTGATCTCACTCTGTCAATGTAACCCAACCAGGTAATCGCAGAATGACCTCACTCTGTCAATGTAACACACACAGGGAAGAGCAGACAGACCTCACTCTGCCAGTGTAACCCAACCAGGGACGAGCTGACCGAACCCTCTCTGTCAATGTAACACACCCAGGGAAGAGCAGACTGACCCCACTCTGTCAGTGTAACACACCCCGGGAAGTGCAGACTGACCCACACTGTCAATGTAACACACCCAGGGAAGAGTAGACCGATCCAATTCTGACAATGTGAGACACCCTGGGAAGAGCAGACTGACCCCACTCTGTCAATGCAACACCCCCAAGGAAGAGCAGACTGACTCTAATCTGACAATGTTACACAGCCAGGAAAGAGCACACTGACCCCACTCTGTCAATGTAACACACCCTGGGAATAGTAGACTGGCCCCTCTCTGTAAATGTAACTCGTCCGTGCAAGAGCAGACTGACCCCATTCTGTAAATGTACCACACTCAGGGAAGAGCAGACTGACCCCACTCTGTCAATGTGACACACCCAGAGAATAGCAGAGTGACCCCAGTCTGTCAATGTAACACACCCAGGGAACAGCAGACTGACCTCTCTCTGTCAATGTAACACACCCAGGGAAGAGCAGACTGACCCCACTCTGTCAATGTAACACACACAGAGAGGAGCAGAATGACCACAGTCTGTCAATTTAGCCCACCCAAGGAAGAGCAGACTGACCGCGCTCTGTCAATGTAACACACACAGGGAAGAGCAGACTGACCTCTCTCTGTCAATGTAACACACCCAGTGAAGAGCAGACTGACCCCACTTTGTCAATGTGACACACCCAGAGAAGAGCAGACTGAAACCACTCTGTCAATGTAACACACACAGAGAGGAGCAGAATGACCACAGTCTGTCAATGTAGCCCACCCAAGGAAGAGCAGACTGACCGCGCTCTGTCAATGTAACACAACCAGGGAAGTGCAGACTGACTCCACTCTTGTCAATGTAACACACCCAGGGAAGAGCAGACGGACCCCACTCTGTCAATATAACACACCCAGGGAAGAGCAGACTGACCCCACTCTGTCAATGTAACACACCGAGGGAAGAGCAGACTTGCCCAACTCTGTCAATGTAACTCATCCTTGCAAGAGCAGACTGACCCCATTCTATCAATGTAACACACTCAGGGAAGAGCAGACTGACCCCACTCTGTCAACGTGACACACCCAGAGAAGAGCAGACTGACCCCAATCTGTCAATATAACACACCCAGGGAAGAGCAGACTGACCTCACTCTGTCAATGTAACACACACAGGGAAGAGCAGACTGACCTCTCTCTGTCAATGTAACACACCCAGGGAAGAGCAGACTGACCCAACTCTGTTAATGTAACCCAACCAGGTAATCGCAGAATGACCTCACTCTGTCAATGTAACACACCCAGGGAAGAGCAGAGAGACCTCACTCTGCCAATGTAACCCACACAGGGAAGAGCAGACCGAACCCACTCTGGCAATGTAACATACCCAGGGAAGACCAGACTGACCCCACTCTGTCAATGTAACACCCCCAGTGAAGTGCAGACTGACCCACACTGTCAATGAAACACACACAGGGAAGAGCAGACTGACCAAATTCTATCAATGTGAGACACCCAGGGAAGAGCAGACTGACCCCACTCTGTCAATGCAACACACCCAAGGAAGAGCAGACTGACTCTAATCTGACACTGTTACACAGCCAGGAAAGAGAACACTGACCCCACTCTGTCAATGCAACACACCCAGAGAATAGTAGACTCACCCCACTCTGTTAATGTAACACATCCGTGCAAGAGCAGACTGACCCCATTCTGTCAATGTACCACACTCAGGGAAGAGCAGACTGACCCCACTTTGTCAATGTGACACACCCAGAGAATAGCAGAGTGACCTCACTCTGTCAATGTAACACATCCAGGGAAGAGCAGATTGACCCTACTCAGTCAATGTAACACACCCAGGGAAGAGCAGACTAACCCCACACTGTCAATGTAACACACCCAGGAAAGAGCAGACTAACCCCACTCTGTCAATGTAACCCACCCAGGGAAGAGCAGATGTACACCAATCTGTCAATGTAACACATCCAGGGAAGAGCAGACGGACCCCAATCTGTCAATGTAACCCACCCAGGAAAGAGCAGATGTACACCAATCTGTCAATGTAACACATCCAGGGAAGAGCAGACTGACCCCACTCTGTCAATTAACACAACCAGGGAAGAGCAGACTGACACCACTCTGCCATTGTAACACACCCAGTGAAGAGCCGACTGACCCCACTCTGTCAATGTAACACACCCAGGAATGAGCTGACTGACCTCACTCTGTCAATATAACACTCCCATGAAAGAGCAGACTGACCCCACTCTGTCAATGTAACACACACAGGGAGGAGCAGACTGACCCCTCACTGCCAATGTAACACACACATGGAAGATCGGACGGACCCCATTCTGTCAATGTAACCCACTCAGGGAAGAGCAGAGGTACCCCAAAGTGCCAATGTTACACACCCAGGGACGAGCAGAATGACCCCACTCTGTCAATGTGACACACCCAGAGAAGAGCAGACTGACCCCACTGTGTCAATGCAACACACACAGGGAAGAGCAGACTTGCCCAACTCTGTCAATGTAACTCATCCTTGCAAGAGCAGACTGACCCCATTCTATCAATGTAACACACTCAGGGAAGAGCAGACTGACACCACTCTGTCAATGTGACACACCCAGAGAAGAGCAGACTGACCCCAATCTGTCAATGTAACACGCCCAGGGAAGAGCAGACTGACCTCACTCTGTCAATGTAACACACACAGGGAAGAGCAGACTGACTCCACTCTTGTCAATGTAACACACCCAGGGAAGAGCAGACTGACCCCACTCTGTCAATGTAACACACCCAGGGAAGAGCAGACTTGCCCAACTCTGTCAATGAAACTCATCCTTGCAAGAGCAGACTGACCCCATTCTATCAATGTAACACACACAGGGAAGAGCAGACTGACTCCACTCTTGTCAATGTAACACACCCAGGGAAGAGCAGACTGACCCCACTCTGTCAATGTAACACACCCAGGGAAGAGCAGACTTGCCCAACTCTGTCAATGTAACTCATCCTTGCAAGAGCAGACTGACCCCATTCTATCAATGTAACACACTCAGGGAAGAGCAGACTGACACCACTCTCTCAACGTGACACACCCAGAGAAGAGCAGTCTGACCCCAATCTGTCAATGTAACACACCCAGGGAAGAGCAGACTGACCTCACTCTGTCAATGTAACACACACAGGGAAGAGCAGACTGACCTCTCTCTGTCAATGTGACACACCCAGTGAAGAGCAGACTGACCCCACTTTGTCAATGTGACACACCCAGAGAAGAGCAGACTGAACACACGCTGTCAATGTAACACACACAGGGAGGAGCAGAATGAACACAGTCTGTCAATGTAGCCCACCCAAGGAAGAGCAGACTGTCCGCGCTCTGTCAATGTAACACAACCAGGGAAGTGCAGACTGATTCCAGTCTTGTCAATGTAACACACCCAGGGAAGAGCAGACAGACCCAACGCTGTTAATGTACTCCAACCAGATAATCGCAGAATGACCTCACTCTGTCAATGTAACACACACAGGGAAGAACAGACTGACACCTCTCTGTCAATGTAACACAAACAAGGAAAGAGCAGACTGACCCCACTGTGTCAATGTAACACACACAGGGAAGAGCAGACTGACCACAGTCTGTCAATGTACCCCACACAAGGAAGAGCAGACTGACCTCGCCCTGTCAATGTAACACAACCAGGGAAGAGCAGACTGACTACACTCTTGTCAATGTAACACACCCAGGGAAGAGCAGACTGACCCCACTCTGTCAATGTAACACACCCAGGGAAGAGCAGACTGACCCAACTCTGTTAATGTACCCCAACCAGGTAATCGGAGAATGACCTCACTCTGTCAATGTAACACACCCAGGGAAGAGCAGACAGACCTCACTCTGCCAATGTAACCCACACAGGGAAGAGCAGACCGAACCCACTCTGGCAATGTAACACACCCAGGGAAGTGCAGACTGACCCACACTGTCAATGAAACACACACAGGGAAGAGTAGACTGACCAAATTCTGTCAATGTGAGACACCCAGGGAAGAGCAGAATGACCCCACTCTGTTAATGCAACACACCCAAGGAAGAGCAGACTGACTCTAATCTGACACTGTTACACAGCCAGGAAAGAGCACACTGACCCCACTCTGTCAATGCAACACACCCAGGGAATAGGAGACTCACCCAACTCTGTCAATGTAACTCATCCGTGCAAGAGCAGACTGACCCCACTCTGTCAATGTAACACACCCAGGGAAGAGCAGACTGACCCCACTCTGTCAATGTAACACACCCATGGAAGAGCAGACTGACCCAACTCTGTCAATGTAAACCATCCAAGGAAGAGCAGACTGACCACACTCTGTCAATGTAACACACACAGGGAAGAGCAGACTGACCCCACTCTGTCAATGTAACACACCCAGGGAAGAGCTGACTGACCCCACACTGTCAATGTAACACACCCAGCCAAGAGCAGACTGACCCCACTCTGTCAATGTAACACACCCAGAGAAGGGAAGACTGACCCCACTCTGTCAATGTAACACACCCAGGGAAGAGCAGACTGACCCCACTCTGTCAATGTAAACCACCCAAGGAAGAGCAGACTGACCCCACTCTGTCAATGTAACACACCCGGGGAAGAGTAGACTGACTCTAAACTGACAAAGAAACCCACCCAGGAAAGAGCAGACTGAACCCACTCTGTTAATGTTACCCATCCAGAGAATCGCAGAATGACCTGAATGTGTCAATGTAACACACCCAAGGAAGAGCAGATTGACCCTACTCTGTCATTGTAAAACACCCAGTGAAGAGCAGACTGACCCCACTCTGTCAATGTAACCCACCCAAGGAAGAGCAGACTGACCCCACTCTGTCAATGTAATACACGCAGGGAAAGCAGACTGATACCACTCTGCCAATGTAACCCACCCAAAAAGGAGCATGACCCCTCTCTGTCAATGTAACACACCCAGCGAAGAGCAGACTAACCCCACTCTGTCAATGTAACACACACAGAGAAGGGAAGACTGACCCCACTCTGTCAATGTAACACACCCAGGGAAGAGCAGACTGACCCCACTCTGTCAATGTAACATACCTAGGGAAGAGCAGACAGACCCCAATCTGTCAAAGTAACACACCCAGGGAAGAGCAGACTGACCCCATTCTGTCAATGTAACACACCCAGGGAAGAGCAGACAGACCCCAATCTGTCAATGTAACCCACCCAGGGAAGAGCAGACTGACCTCACGCTGACAATGTAACACACCCAGGGAAGGGCAGACTGACCCCACTCGGTCATTATAACCCACCCAGGGAAGAGCAGACTGACCCCACTCTGTCAATGTAACCCATCAAGGCAAGCACAGACTGACCCACTCTGTCAATATAACACACCCAGCGAAGTGCAGACTGAACCCACTCTGTCAATGTAACACACCCAGGGAAGAGCAGACTGACCCCACTCTGTCAATGTAACACACCCAGGGCAGAGCCGACAGACGTCACTCTGCCAATGTAAACCACCCAGGGAAGAGCAGACTGACCCCACTCTGTCAATGTAACACACCCAGGGAAGAGCAGACTGACCCCACTCTGTCAATGTAACACACCCATGGAAGAGCAGACTGACCCAACTCTGTCAATGTAACACACACAGGGAAGAGCAGACTGACTCGAAACTGACAAAGAAACACACCCGGGAAAGAGCAGTCTGACCCCACTCTGCTAAAGTAACCCATGCAGGGAATCGCAGAATGACCTCACTCTGTCAATGTAACACACACAAGGAAGAGCAGATTGACCCTACTCTGTCAATGTAACCCAACCAGGAAATGGCAGAATGACCTCACTCGGTCAATGTAACACACCCAGGGAAGAGCCGCCAGACCTCACTCTTTCAGTGCAACACACGCAGACAAGAGCAGACTGACCCCATTCTGTCAATGTAACACACCCAGTGAAGAGCAGACTGATCCGACTCTGTCAATGTAACCCACCCAGCGAAGAGCAGCCTGACCTAACTCTGTCAATGTAACACAACCAGGGAAGAGCAGACTGACGCCATTCTGTCAAAGTAACCCACGCAAAGAGGAGCATGACCCCACTCTGTCAATGTAACACACACAGGAAAGAGCAGACTGACCCCACTCTGTCAATGTAACACACCCAGGGAAGAGCAGACTGACCCCACTCTGTCAATGTAACACACCCAGGGAAGAGCAGACTGAACCCTCTCTGCCAATGTAACCCACCCAGGGCAGAGTAGACTGACCCCACTCTGTCAATGCAAAACACCCAGGGAAGAGCAGATTGACCTCACTCTTTCAATGTAACACACCCAGGGAAGAGCAGACAGACCTCACTCTGCCAATGTAACACACCCAGGGAAGAGCAGAATGAACTCACTCTGTCAATGTAACACACCCAGGGAAGAGCAGACGGACCCCACTCTGTCAGTGTAACGCACGCAGGGAAGAGCAGACTGACTCGAATCTGACAATGTAACACACCCAGGAAAGAGCAGACTGACCCCACTCTGTCAATGTAACACACCCAGGGAAGAGCAGACTGACACCACTCTGCCAATGTAACCCACCCAAAAAGGAGCATGACCCCACACTGTCAATGTAACACACCCAGCGAAGAGCAGACTGACCCCACTCTGTCAATGTAACACACCCAGAGAAGGGAAGACTGACCCCACTCTGTCAATGTAACACACCCAGGGAAGAGCAGACTGACCCCACTCTGTCAATGTAACACACCCATGGAAGAGCAGACTGACCCAACTCTGTCAATGTAAACCACCCAAGGAAGAGCAGACTGACCACACTCTGTCAATGTAACACACACAGGGAAGAGCAGACTGACCCCACTCTGTCAATGTAACACACCCAGGGAAGAGCAGACTGACCCCACTCTGTCAATGTAACACACACATGGAAGAGCAGACTGACCCAACTCTGTCAATGAAAACCACCCAAGGAAGAGCAGACTGACCACACTCTGTCAATGTAACACACACAGGGAAGAGCAGACTGACTCGAAACTGACAAAGAAACACACCCAGGAAAGAGCAGTCTGACCCCACTCTGCTAAAGTAACCCATCCAGGGAATCGCAGAATGACCTCACTCTGTCAATGTAACACACCCAAGGAAGTGCAGATTGACCCTACTCTGTCAATGTAACCCAACCAGGAAATAGCAGAATGACCTCACTCGGTCAATGTAACACACCCAGGGAAGAGCCGCCAGACCTCACTCTTTCAGTGCAACACACGCAGACAAGAGCAGACTGACCCCATTCTGTCAATGTAACACACCCAGTGAAGAGCAGACTGATCCGACTCTGTCAATGTAACCCACCCAGCGAAGAGCAGCCTGACCTAACTCTGTCAATGTAACACAACCAGGGAAGAGCAGACTGACGCCATTCTGTCAAAGTAACCCACGCAAAGAGGAGCATGACCCCACTCTGTCAATGTAACACACCCAGGGAAGTGCAGACTGACCCCACTCTGTCAATGTAACACACCCAGGGAAGAGCAGACTGACCCCACTCTGTCAATGCAAAACACCCAGGGAAGAGCAGATTGACCTCACTCTTTCAATGTAACACACCCAGGGAAGAGCAGACAGACCTCACTCTGTCAGTGTAACGCACGCAGGGAAGAGCAGACTGACTCGAATCTGACAATGTAACACACCCAGGAAAGAGCAGACTGACCCCACTCTGTCAATGTAACACACCCAGGGAAGAGCAGACTGACACCACTCTGCCAATGTAACCCACCCAAAAAGGAGCATGACCCCACTCTGTCAATATAACACACCCAGCGAAGAGCAGACTGACCCCACTCTGTCAATGTAACACACACAGAGAAGGGAAGACTGACCCCACTCTGTCAATGTAACAAACCCAGGGAAGAGCAGACTGACCCCACTCTGTCAATGTAACATACCTAGGGAAGAGCAGACAGACCCCAATCTGTCAAAGTAACACACCCAGGGAAGAGCAGACTGACCCCATTCTGTCAATGTAACACACCCAGGGAAGAGCTGACAGACCCCAATCTGTCAATGTAACCCACACAGGGAAGAGCAGACTGACCTCACGCTGACAATGTAACACACCCAGGGAAGGGCAGACTGACCCCACTCGGTCATTATAACCCACCCAGGGAAGAGCAGACTGACCCCACTCTGTCAATGTAACCCATCAAGGCAAGCGCAGACTGACCCCACTCTGTCAATGTAACACACCCAGGGAAGAGCAGACTGACCCCACTCTGTCAATGTAACACACCCAGTGAAGAGCCGACAGACGTCACTCTGCCAATGTAACCCACCCAGGGAAGAGCAGACTGACCCCACTCTGTCAATGTAACACACCCAGGGAAGAGCAGACTGACCCCACTCTGTCAATGTAACACACCCATGGAAGAGCAGACTGACCACACTCTGTCAATTTAAACCACCCAGGGAAGAGCAGACTGACCCCACTCTTTCAATGTAACACACCCAGGGAAGAGCAGACTGACCCCACTCTGTCAATGTAACACACCCATGGAAGAGCAGACTGACCCAACCCTGTCAATGTAAACCACCCAAGGAAGAGCAGACTGACCACACTCTGTCAGTGTAACACACCCAGGGAAGAGCAGACTAACTCGAAACTGACAAAGAATCACACCCAGGAAAGAGCAGACTGACCACACACTGCTAAAGTAACCAATCCAGGGAATCGCAGAATGACCTCACTCTGTCAATGTAACACACCCAGGGAAGAGCAGACTGACCCCACTCTGTCAATGTAACACACACATGGAAGAGCAGACTGACCCAACTCTGTCAATGAAAACCACCCAAGGAAGAGCAGACTGACCAGACTCTGTCAATGTAACACACACAGGGAAGAGCAGACTGACTCAAAACTGACAAAGAAACACACCCAGGAAAGAGCAGTCTGACCCCACTCTGCTAAAGTAACCCATCCAGGGAATCGCAGAATGACCTCACTCTGTCAATGTAACACACCCAAGGAAGAGCAGATTGACCCTACTCTGTCAATGTAACCCAACCAGGAAATGGCAGAATGACCTCACTCGGTCAATGTAACACACCCAGGGAAGAGCCGCCAGACCTCACTCTTTCAGTGCAACACACGCAGACAAGAGCAGACTGACCCCATTCTGTCAATGTAACACACCCAGTGAAGAGCAGACTGATCCGACTCTGTCAATGTAACCCACCCAGCGAAGAGCAGCCTGACCTAACTCTGTCAATGTAACACAACCAGGGAAGAGCAGACTGACGCCATTCTGTCAAAGTAACCCACGCAAAGAGGAGCATGACCCCACTCTGTCAATGTAACACACACAGGAAAGAGCAGACTGACCCCACTCTGTCAATGTAACACACCCAGGGAAGTGCAGACTGACCCCACTCTGTCAATGTAACACACCCAGGGAAGAGCAGACTGAACCCTCTCTGCCAATGTAACCCACCCAGGGCAGAGTAGACTGACCCCACTCTGTCAATGCAAAACACCCAGGGAAGAGCAGATTGACCTCACTCTTTCAATGTAACACACCCAGGGAAGAGCAGACAGACCTCACTCTGTCAGTGTAACGCACGCAGGGAAGAGCAGACTGACTCGAATCTGACAATGTAACACACCCAGGAAAGAGTAGACTGACCCCACTCTGTCAATGTAACACATCCAGGGAAGAGCAGACTGACTCGAATCTGCCAATGTAACCCACCCAAAAAGGAGCATGACCCCACTCTGTCAATATAACACACCCAGCGAAGAGCAGACTGACCCCACTCTGTCAATGTAACACACACAGAGAAGGGAAGACTGACCCCACTCTGTCAATGTAACAAACCCAGGGAAGAGCAGACTGACCCCACTCTGTCAATGTAACATACCTAGGGAAGAGCAGACAGACCCCAATCTGTCAAAGTAACACACCCAGGGAAGAGCAGACTGACCCCATTCTGTCAATGTAACGCACCCAGGGAAGAGCTGTCAGACCCCAATCTGTCAATGTAACCCACACAGGGAAGAGCAGACTGACCTCACGCTGACAATGTAACACACCCAGGGAAGGGCAGACTGACCCCACTCGGTCATTATAACCCACCCAGGGAAGAGCAGACTGACCCCACTCTGTCAATGTAACCCATCAAGGCAAGCGCAGACTGACCCCACTCTGTCAATGTAACACACCCAGGGAAGAGCAGACTGACCCCACTCTGTCAATGTAACACACCCAGGGAAGAGCCAACAGACGTCACTCTGCCAATGTAACCCACCCAGGGAAGAGCAGACTGACCCCACTCTGTCAATGTAACACACCCAGGGAAGAGCAGACTGACCCCATTCTGTCAATGTAACACACCCATGGAAGAGCAGACTGACCACACTCTGTCAATGTAACCCACCCAGGGAAGAGCAGACTTACCCCACTCTTTCAATGTAACACACCCAGGGAAGAGCAGACTGACCCCACTCTGTCAATGTAACACACCCATGGAAGAGCAGACTGACCCAACCCTGTCAATGTAAACCACCCAAGGAAGAGCAGACTGACCACACTCTGTCAGTGTAACACACCCAGGGAAGAGCAGACTGACTCGAAACTGACAAAGAGTCACACCCAGGAAAGAGCAGACTGACCCCACACTGCTAAAGTAACCAATCCAGGGAATCGCAGAATGACCTCACTCTGTCAATGTAACACACCCAAGGAAGAGCAGACCGACCCCACTCTGTTAATGTAACACACCCAGGGAAGAGCAGACTCACTCTAATCTGTCAATGTAACACACACAGGGAAGAGCAGACTGACGCAACTCGATCAAAGTAACACACCCAGGGAAGAGCAGACTGACCCCACTCTGTCAATGTAACACACCCAAGGAAGAACAGACTCTCTCTAATCTGACAATGTAACATAACCATGGAAGAGCAGATTGACCCCACTCTGTCGAAGAAACACACCCAGGGAAGAGCAGACTGACCCCACTCTGTCAATGAAACAAACCCAGGGAAGAGCAGACAGACCTCACTCTTTTAATGTAACACACCCAGGGAAGAGCAGACTGACCCCACTCTGTCAATGTAACACTCCCAGGGAAGAGCAGACTGAATCTAATCTGACAATGTAACACACCCAGGAAAGAGCAGACTGACCCTACTCTGTCAATGTAACACACCCAGGGAAGAGCAGACTGTCCCCATTCTGTCAATGTAACACACTCAGGGAAGAGCAGACAGACCCTAATCTGTCAATATAACACACCCAGGGAAGAGCAGACTCTCCTCACTCTGACAATGTAACACACCCAGGGAAGAGCAGAATGACCCCACGCTGTCAATGTAACACACCCAGGGAAGAGCAGACTGTCCCCATTCTGTCAATGTAACATACCTAGGGAAGAGCAGACTGAACCCTCTCTGCCAATGTAACCCACCCAGGGCAGAGCAGACTGACCCCACTCTGTCAATGTAAAACACCCAGGGAAGAGCAGATTGACCTCACTCTTTCAATGTAACACACCCAGGGAAGAGCAGACAGACCTCACTCTGTCAATGTAACACACCCAGGGAAGAGCAGAATGACCCCACTCTGTCAATGTAACACACCCAGTGAAGAGCAGACTGACCCAACTCTGTCAATGTTACACACCCAGGGAAGAGCAGACTGACCCCACTCTGTCAATGTAACACACCCAGGGAAGAGCAGACTGAATCTAATCTGTCAATGTAACACACCCAGGGAAGAGCAGACTGTCCCCATTCTGTCAACGTAACCCACCCAAAAAGGAGCATGACCCCACTCTGTCAATGTAACACACCCAGCGAAGAGTAGACTGACCCCACTCTGTCACTGTAACACACCCAGGAAAGAGCAGACTGACCCCACTCTGCTAAAGTAACCCATCCAGGGAATCGCAGAATGACCTCACTCCGTCAATGTAACACACCCAAGGAAGAGCAGATTGACCCTACTCTGTCAATGTAACCCAACCAGGGAATGGCAGAATGACCTCACTCGGTCAATGTAACACACCCAGGGAAGAGCAGCCAGACCTCACTCTTTCAGTGCAACACACGCAGAAAAGAGCAGACTGACCCCATTCTGTCAATGTAACACACCCAGGGAAGAGCAGACTGACCCCACTCTGTCAATGTAACCCACCCAGCGAAGAGCAGCCTGACCTAACTCCGTCAATGTAACAAACCCAGGGAAAAGCAGACTGACCCCACTCTGTCAACGTAACCCACGCAAAGAGGAGCATGACCCCACACTGCCAATGTAACACACACAGGAAAGAGCAGACTGACCCCACTCTGTCAATGTAACACACCCAGGGAAGAGCAGACTGACCCCACTCTGTCAATGTAAAACACCCAGGGAAGAGCAGATTGACCACACTCTTTCAATGTAGCACACCCAGGGAAGTGCAGAATGACCCCACTCTGTCAAACTAACTCAACCAGGGAAGAGTAGAATGACCCCACTCTGTCAATGTAACACACCCAGGGAAGAGTAGACGGACCCCACTCTGACAATGTAACACACCCAGGAAAGAGCAGACTGTCCCCACTCTGTCAATGTAACCCACAAAGGGAAGAGCAGAATAACCACATTCTGTCAATGGAACATGCACAGGGAAGAGCAGACTGACCCCACTCTGTCAATGTAACACACCCAAGGATGAACAGACTGATCCAAATCTGTCAATGTAACCCACCCAAGGAAGAGCAGACTGACTCCAATCTGGCAATGTAACACACGCAGGAAAGAGCAGAGTGACCCCACTCTGTCAATGTAACACACCCAGGGAAGAGCAGACTGACCCCACTCTGTCAATGTAACACACCCAGGGAAGAGCAGACTGACCCCAATCTGTCAATGAACACATCCAGGGAAGAGCAGACTGACCCCAATCTGTCAATGTAACATACCCAGGGAAGAGCAGACTGACCCCACTCTGTCAGTGTAACACACCCAGGCAAGAGCACACTTACCCCACTCTGTCAATGTAACACACCCAGGGAAGAACAGACTGTCCTCACTCTGTCAATGTAACACACCCATGGAAGAGCAGACTGACACCACTCTGTCAGTGTAACACACCCAGGGAAGAGCAGACTGACCCCACTCTCTCAATGAAACACACCCAGGGAAGAGCAGACTGACCCCGCTCTGTTAAAGTAACACAACCAGGGAAGAGCAGATTGACCCTACTCTGTCAATGTATCTCATCCATGCAAGAGCAGACTGACCCCACTCTGTTAATGTAACCCATCCAGGGAATCGCAGAATGACATCACTCTGTCAATGTCATACACCCAAGGAAGAGCAGACTGACCCCACTCTGCCATTGGAAAACACCCAGGGAAGAGCAGACTGACCCAACACTGTTAATGTAACCCAACCAGTGAATCGCAGAATGACCTCACTCTGTCAATGTACTACACCCAGGGAAGAGCAGAAAGAACTCACTCTTTCAATGTAACACACGCAGAAAAGAGCAGACTAACCCCATTCTGTCAATGTAAAACACCCAGTGAAGAGCAGACTGACCCCACTCTGTCAATGTAAAACACCCAGCGAAGAGCAGACTGACCCCACTCTTTCAATGTAACCCACCCAGTGAAGAGCAGACTGACCCAACTCTGTCAATGTAACACAACCAGTGAAGAGCAGACTGACCCCACTCTGTCAATGTACCACACCCAAGGAAGAGGAGACAGACCACACTCTGCCAATGTAACCCTCCCAGGGAAGAGCAGACTGACTACACTCTGTCAATGTAACCCACCCAAAGAGGAGCATGGGCCCACACTGTCAATGTAACCCACCCAAGGAAGAGCAGACTGACCCCACTCTGTCAATGTAACACATACAGGAAAGAGCGGACTGACTCCACTCTGTCAATGTAACACACCCAGGCAAGAGCAGACTGACCCCTCTCTGTCAATGTAACACACCCAGGGAAGAGCAGACTGACCCCATTTTGTTAATGTAACCCATGCAGGGAATCGCAGAACGACCTCACTCTGTCAATGTTACACACCCAGGGAAGAGCAGACTGACCCCACTCTGTCAATGTAACACACGCAGGGAAGAGCAGACTGACCCCACTCTGTCAATGTAACATACCCAGGGAAGAGCAGACTGACCCCACTCTGTCAATGTAACACACCCAGGGAAGTGCAGACTGACCCCAATCTGTCAATGTAACACACCCAGGGAAGAGCAGACTGACCCCACTCTGTCAATGTAACATACCCAGGGAAGAGCAGACTGACCCCACTCTGTCAATGTAACCCACCCAGGGAAGAGCAGACTGACCCCACTCTGTCAATGTAACACACCCAGGGAAGAGCAGACTGACCCCACTCTGTCAATGTAACACACCCAGGGAAGAGCAGACTGACCCCAATCTGTCAATGTAACACACGCAGGGAAGAGCAGACTGACCCCACTCTGTCAATGTAACACACCCAGTGAAGAGCAGACTGACCCCACTCTGTCAATGTAACCCACCCAGGGAAGAGTACACTGATAGCACTCTGTCAATCTAACTCACACAGGCTCGAGGAGATGATCCAAGAGAAGAACTGATGGCCGTGTCAATCCAGGGGTTAGACGCTCTAATACACTGTCTGAGAGTTTGGGGTTGCCGGGTCAATCCAGGATTTAGGGTCTTGAACACAGTGTCAGAGAGTTTGGTCTGTCCGATTCAATCCCTGCGTTTGAGACTGGAATAAAGTATCTGGGAGTGTGGGATAGTCCGGATTAATCCAGGCATTAGGGTCTGGAACACAGTGTCTCAGAGTGTGGGATTGACCGAATTAATCCAGGGGTTAACCTCTGGAACTAAGTGCATGAGATTATGGGATAGGCTGAATTAATACAGGGATTAGGGTCTGGCCCAAAGTGCTGGTAAATGTGGGATAGGCCGGATTAATCCAGGGGTTAGGGTCTGGAACAAAGAACCTGAGAGTGTGGGAGAGGCCGGACTACTCCAGGGGTTAGGGCCTGGAACACAGTGTCTGAGAGTGTAGGATAGGCCCGGTCTATCCAGGGGTTAGGATCTGGAACACAATTTCTGAGAGTGTGGGATCGGTTGGATTAATCCAGGTGTTGAGGTCTGGGACACAGCATTTGAGAGTGTGGGATAGACTGAATTAATGCAGGAGTTACGGTCTGGAACACTGTGCCTGAGAGTATAGGATAGGCCAGTTCAATCCAGGGGTTAGGGTCTGGAACACAGTGTCTGAGAGCGTGGGATAGGCTGGATGAATCCAGCAGCGTGGGTCTGGAATGCAGTGTCTGCGGAAGTAGGATAGGCCGGATTAATCCAGGGATTAGGGTCTGGTACAAAGTGCCGGAACGTGTGAGGAAGGCCGATTCAATCCCGGGGTTAGAGTCTGGAACAAATTATTTGGGAGTGTGGGATGGGCCGGATTAATCCATGGGTTAGAGACTGGAAAACAGGGTGTTTGAGAGTGTGGGTGCGCCGGATTAATCCAGGGGTTAGGGTCTGGAACAAAGTGCATGAGAGTGTGGGGAGGCCGGAATAATCCAGGGGTTAGGGTCTGGAACACAGTGTCTGAGAGTGTGTGGTAGGCAGGATTAATTCAGGGGTTAGGGTCTGGAACAAAGTGCCTGAGAGTGTAGGATAGGCGGGGTCAATCCAGGGGTTAGTGCCTGGAACACAGTCCCTGAGAGTATGGGGTAGGCTGGATTAATCCAGGGGTTAATGTTTGGAACACACTGTCTGGGAGTGTGGGGGAGGATGGAATAATCCAGGGGTATGGTCTGGAACACAGTGTCTGAGAGTGTGGGGTAGGCCGGAATATTCCGGTGTTAGGGTCTGGAACACATTGTCTGAGAGTGTGGGGTAGGCCGGATTAATCCAGGGGTTAGGGTCTGGAACACAGTGTGTGAGTGTGGGATAGGCTGGAATATTCCAGGAGCTACGGTTTGGAATGCAGTGCTTGAGAGAGTGGGATAGTTCGGATTAATCCAGGGGTTAGTTTCTGAAACACAGTGCCTGAGAGTGTGTATTGGCTGGATTAATCCATGGGTTAGGGTCTGGAACACAGTGTCAGAGAGTTTGGGGAGGCCGGGTCAATCCACGGGTTAGGGTCTGGAATACATTGTCTGAGTTTATGGGATAGACCAGATTAATCCAGGGGTTAGGGTCTGGAACACAGTGTGTGAGTGTGGGATAGACCGGAATATTCCAGGAGTTAGGGTCTGGAATGCAGTGCTTGAGAGAGTGGGATAGGTCGGATTAATCCAGGGGTTAGTGTCTGAAACACAGTGCCTGAGAGTGTGTATTGGCTGGATTAATCCATGGGTTAGGGTCTGGAACACAGTGTCTGAGCGTGAGGGATAGGCCGGATTAATCCAGATGTTAGGGTCTGGGACACAACGTTTGAGAGTGTGGGATAGGCTGGATTAATGCATGAGTTAGAGTCTGGAATTCAGTGTCTGAGAGTGTGGGGACACCGGGTCGATCCAGGGGTTAGGGTCTGGAACACAGTTTCTTAGCGTGAGGGATAGGCCGGATTAATCCAGCTGTTAAGGTCTGGGATACAGTTTCTGAGAGTGTGGGATAGGCCGGATTAATGCAGGGGTTACGGTCTGGAACACAGTGTCTGAGAGTGTAGGATAGGCTGGGTCAATTCAGGGGTTAGGGTCTGCAACACAGTGTCTGAGAGTGTGGGATAAACCGGATTAATCCAGCGGTTTGGGTCTGGAATACAGTGCGGGAGTAGGATAGGCAGGATTAATCCAGGGGTTAGGGTCTGGTACAAAGTTCCAGAAAGTGTGGAGAAGGCCGATTCAATCCAGGGGTTAGAGTCTGGAACAAAGTACCTGGGAGTGTGGGATCGTCCAGATTAATCAAGGCATTAGGGTCTGGAACACAGTGTCTGAGAGTGTGGGGTAGGCTGGAATATTCCAGGGTTTTGGTCTGGAACACAGTGTCTGAGAGTGTGGGATAGGCTGGAATATTCCAGGGTTTTGGTCTGGAACACAGTGTCTGAGAGTGTGGGATAGGCCGTATTAATCCAGGGGCTAGGGTCTGGAACAAAGAGCCTGAGAGTGTGGGGGTGGCCGGAATAATCCAGGATTTCGGGTCTGGAACAGTGTCTGAGAGTGTGGGATAGACCGGGTCAATCCAATGGTTAGTGTCTGGAACACAGTCCCTGAGACTGTGGGATAGGCTGGATTAATCCAGGGGTTAGATTCTGCATCATAGTGCCTCAGAGTGTGGAATGGGCCGGATTAAACCAGGCTTTAGGGTCTCGAACACAGTGCCTGAGAGTCTGGGGGAGGCCGGAGAATCCAGGGATTAGATTTGAAACACAGTGTCTAAGAGTGTGTTGGAGGCCGGGTCAATCCAGGGGTTAGGGTCTGGAACAGTGTCTGAGAGTGCGTGATAGGCCAGATTAATCCAGGGGTTAGGTCCTAGAACACAGTGTCTGAGAGTGTGGGATAGGCCAGATTAATCCAGGGGTTAGTGTCTGGAATACAATGTCTGAGAGTGTGGGATAGGCCGGATTAATCAAGGGGTTAGAGTCTGCATCACAGTGCCTCAGAGTGTGGAATGGGCCGGATTAATCCTGGGTTTAGGGTCTCGAACACATTGCCTGAGAGTCTGGGGGAGGCCGGAGAATCCAGGGATTAGATTTGAAACACAGTGTCTAAGAGTGTGTTGGAGGCCGGGTCAATCCAGGGGTTAGGGTCTGGAACAGTGTCTGAGAGTGCGTGATAGGCCAGATTAATCCAGGGGTTAGGTCCTAGAACACAGTGTCTGAGAGTGTGGGATAGGCCAGATTAATCCAGGGGTTAGTCTCTGGAATACAATGTCTGAGAGTGTGGGATAAGCCGGATTAATCAAGGGGTTAGAGTCTGCATCACAGTGCCTCAGAGTGTGGAATGGGCCGGATTAATCCTGGGTTTAGGGTCTCGAACACATTGCCTGAGAGTCTGGGGGAGGCCGGAGAATCCAGGGATTAGATCTGAAACACAGTGTCTAAGAGTGTGTTGGAGGCCGGGTCAATCCAGGGGTTAGGGTCTGGAACAGTGTCTGAGAGTGCGTGATAGGCCAGATTAATCCAGGGGTTAGGTCCTAGAACACAGTGTCTGAGAGTGTGGGATAGGCCAGATTAATCCAGGGGTTAGTGTCTGGAATACAATGTCTGAGAGTGTGGGATAGGCCGGATTAATCAAGGGGTTAGAGTCTGGAACACAGTGCCTGAGAGAGTGGGATAGGCTGGATTAATCCAAGGGTTAGGGTCTGGAAAACAGTGTCTGAGAGAGTGGGATAGGCCGGATTAATACAGGAAATAGGGTCTGGAACACTGTGCCTGAGAGTGTGGGATAGGCCGGATTAATCCAGGGGTTTGTGTCTGGATTATAGTACTTGTGAGAGTGGGGTAGGTCGGAATAATCCAGGGATTAGTGCCTGGAACATGGGTCTGAGGGTGTGGGATAGGCCAGATTTATCCAAGGGCTAGGCTCTGGAATACAGTGTCTGAGAGTGTGGGATAGGTGGGATTAATCCAGGGGTTAGGGTCTGAAACACAGTGCCTGAGAGTGTGTGTTGGCTGGATTAATCCAGGGGTTAGGGACTGGAACACTGTCAGAGAGTTTGGGGTGGCCGGGTCAATCCAGGGGTTAGGGTCTGGAACACAATGTCAGAGAGTTTGTGGAGGCCGGGTCAATCCAGGGGTTAGGGTCTGGAACACAGTGTCAGAGAGTTTGGGGAGGCCGGGTCAATCCAGGGGTTAGGATCTGGAATACATTGTCTGAGTTTATGCGATAGACCTGATTAATCCAGGGGTTAGCATCGGGAACACAGTGTGTGAGTGTGGGATAGCTCGGAATATTCCAGGAGTTAGGGTCTGGAATGCAGTTCTTGAGAGAGTGGGATAGGTCAGATTAATCCAGGGGTTGGTGTCTGGAATACAGTGTCTGGGAGTGTGAGAACACCAGGTCAATCCAGGGGTTAGGGTCTGGAACAGAATGTCTGAGCGTGAGGGATAGGCCGGATTAATCCTGGTGTTTAGGAATGAAACACAGCATTTGAGAGTGTGGGATAGGCTGGAGTAATGCATGAGTTAGGGTCTGGAACACAATGTCTGTGAGTGTGAGATAGGCCGGGACAATCCTGGGGTTAGTGTCTGGAATACAGTGCCTGAGAGAGTGGAATAGGCCGGATTAATCCAGGGGTTAGTGTCTGGAAGAGAGTGTCTGAGGGTGTGGGGAGGCTGGATTAATCCACGGGTTAGTGTCTGGAACAGAGTGCCTGAGAGTGTCGGATAGGCCAGGTTAATCCAGGAGTTATAGTCTGGAACAGAGTGCCTGAGAGTGTCGGATAGGCCAGGTTAATCCAGGAGTTATGGTCTGGAACAGAGTGCCTGAGAGTGTCGGATAGGCCGGGTTAATCCAGGAGTTAGGGTCTGGAACAGAGTGCCTGAGAGTGTCGGATAGGCCAGGTTAATCCAGGAGTTATGGTCTGGAACAGAGTGCCTGAGAGTGTCGGATAGGCCGGGTTAATCCAGGAGTTAGGGTCTGGAACAGAGTGCCTGAGAGTGTCGGATAGGCCGGGTTAATCCAGGAGTTAGGGTCTGGAACAGTGTCTGAGAATGTGGTGTATGCCAGATTAATCCAGTGGTTAGTGTCTGGAATACAGTGTCTGAGAGTGTGGGATAGGCCCGGTCAATCCAGGGGTTACATTCTGGAACACATTGTCTGACAGTGTCGGATAGGCCGGGTTAATGCAGGAGTTAGGGTCTGGAACACATTGTCTGACAGTGTGGGATAGGCCGGATTAATCAAGGACGTAGATTCTGGAATGCGGTGTCTGCGAGTGTGGGTGTGCCGGATTAATCCAATGGTTAGGGTTGAGAAGACAGTGCCTGAGAGAGAGGAATAGGTTGGATTAATCCAGGGTTTAGTGTCGGAATACAGTGCCTGAGAGAGTGGGATAGGCCGGATTAATCCAGTGGTTAGGGTCTGGAACACAGTGCCTGAGAGTGTGGGATAGGCTGGATTAATCCAGGGGTTAGGCTCTGGTATACAATATCTGAGAGTATGGGGGAGGCCAGATTTATCCAGGGGATAGGGTTTGGAATTCAGTGTCTGAGAGTGTGGGATAGGCTGGATTAATCCAGTGGTTAGGGTCTGGAACACAGTGCCAGAGAGAGTGGGATAGGCCAGATTAATACAGAGATTAGGGTCTGGAACACAGTGCCAGAGAGAGTGGGATAGGCTGGATTAATCCAGGGGTTAGGCTCTGGTATACAATATCTGAGAGTATGGGGGAGGCCAGATTTATCCAGGGGTTAGGGTTTGGAATACAGTGTCTGAGAGTGTGGGATAGGCCGGATTAATCCAGTGGTTAGGGTCTGGAACACAGTGCCTGAGAGTGTGGGGTAGGCCGGAATATTCCAGGGTTTTGGTCTGGAACACATGTGTCTGAGAGTGTGATAGGCTGGATTAATCTAGGGGTTAGGGTCTGGAGCACAGTGCCTGAGAGAGTGGGATAGGCTGGATTAATCCAGGTATTAGGGTCTGGAACACAGTGCCTGAGAGTGTGGGGTAGGCTGGATTAATCCAGGGGTTACAGTCTGGATCACGGTTTCTGAGAGGGAGGGGAAGGCCAGATTACTCCAGGGGTTAGGGTCAGGAACACAATGCGTGAGAGTGTGGGATAGGCCGGATTATTCCAGGGGTTAGGGTTTGGAACACGGTGCGTGAGAGTGTGGGATAGGCTGGATTAATCCAGGGGTTACGGTCTGGAACACAGTGCCTGACAGTGTCGGATAGGCCGGATTAATCCAGGGTTTAGAGTCTGGAACACAGTGTCTGAGAGAGAGGGACAGGAGGGATTAATCCAGGATTTACGGTCTGGAACACAGTGCTTGAGAGTGTGTGATAGGCTGGAATAATCCAGTGGTTAGGGTCTGGAATACAGTGGCAAAGAGTGTGGGATAGGCAGGATTAATACAGAGATTAGGGTCTGGAACACAGTGCCAGAGAGAGTGGGATAGGCCGGATTTATCCAGCAGTTAGTGTCTGGAACACAGTGCCTGAGAGAGTGGAATAGGTCGGATTAATCCAGTGGTTATGGTTTGGAAAACAGTGCCTGAGAGTTTGGGATAGGCAGGATTGATACAGGGAATAGGGTCTGGAACACAGTACCTGATAAAGTGGCATAGGCCGGATTAATCCAGCAATTAGTGTCTGGAACACAGTGCTTGAGAGTGTGGGGTTGGTCGGATTAATCCAGGGGTTAGTGACTGGAACACAGTGTCTGAGAGTGTGGGATGGGCTGGGTTAATCCAGGAGTTAAGGTCTGGAACACAGTGTCTGACATTGTCGGATAGGCCGGATTAATCCAGGGGTTAGGGTCTGGAACACAGTGTCTGAGAGTGTAGGATCGGCCCGGTCTATCCACGGGTTACGTTCTGGAACAAAATGTCTGAGAGTGTGGGATTGTTTGGATTAATCCAGGGGTTAGGGTCTAGAACACAGTGTCCGAGAATGTTTAGGATAGGCCGGATTAATCCAGGTGTTAGGATCTGGAACACAGTGTCTGAGAGTGTGGGATAGGCCAGCGTAATCCAGGGGTTAGTTTCTGGAATACAGTGTCTGAGAGTGTGGGGAGAGCGGGTCAATCCAATGGTTAGGGTCTGGAACAAAGTGCCGGAGATTGTGGGATATGACAGATTAATCCGGGGGCTAGAGTCTGGTTACATTGTCTAGGAGTATGGGATAGGCCGGATTAATCTAGGTGTTTGTGTCTGTAATTCAGTGTCTGAGATTTTGGGGGAGGCCAGGTCATTCCAGTGTTTAGGGTCTGGAACACAGTGTCTGAGAGTGTGGGATAGGCTGGATTAATCCAGGGATTAGGTTCTAGAACACAGTGTCTGAGAATGTGGTGGATGCCAGATAAATCCAGGGGTTAGTGTCTGTAATACAGTGTCTGAGATTGTGGAATAGGCCCGGTCAATCCAGGGGTTACATTCTGGAACAAAGTGTCCGAGAGTGTGGGGAGGCCGGATTAATCCAGGGGTTAGTGTCTGGAACAAAGTGCCGGACAGTGTGGGATAGGCCAGATTAATTCAAGGTTTAGGGTCGGGAATACAGTGCCTAAGAGTATGGGATAGGACGGATTAATCCAGGGGTTAGGGTCTGGAACAGAGTGTCTGAGATTGTGGGGTGGGCCGGAATAATCCAGGGGTTACGGTCTGGAACACAGTGCCTGACAGTATCGGATAGGATGGATTAATCCAGGGGTGAGAGACTGGACCAAAGTGCCGGAGAGTGTGGGGAAGGCAGATTCAATCCAAGGGTTAGGCTCTGGAACATAGTGTCTGTGAGTGTGGGATAGGCCGGATTAATCCAGGGGTTTAGGTCTGGAACACAGTGTCAGAGAGTTTGCGGTGGCCGGGTCAATCCAGGCGTTAGGGTCGGGAATACATTGTCTGATTTTATGGGATAGACCGGATTAATACAGGGGTTAGTGTCTGGAACAGAGTGCCTGAGAGTGTGGGATAGGCCGGATTAATCCAGGACATAGGTTCTGGAATGCAGTGTCTGCGAGTGTGGGTGTGCCGGATTAATCCAATAGTTAGGGTTGAGAAGACAGTGCCTGAGAGAGAGGAATAGGTTGGATTAATCCAGGGTTTAGTGTCTGGAACACAGTGCCTGAGAGAGTGGGATAGGCCGGATTAATCCAGGGTTTAGTGTCTGGAACACAGTTCCGGAGAGATTGGGATAGGCCATATTAATCCAGTGGTTAGGGTCTAGAACACAGTTTCTGAGAGTGTGGGATGGGCTGGGTTAATCCAGGAGTTAGGGTCTGGAACACAGTGTCTGACATTGTCGGATAGGCCGGATTAATCCAGGGGTTAGGGTCTGGAACACAGTGTTTTAGAGTGTAGGATCGGCCCGGTCTATCCACGGGTTACGTTCTGGAACACAATGTCTGAGAGTGTGGGATTGTTCGGATTAATCCAGGGGTTAGGGTCTGGAACACAGTGTCTGAGAGTGTGGGATGGGCTGGGTTAATCCAGGAGTTAGGGTCTGGAACACAGTGTCTGACATTTTCGGATAGGCCGGATTAATCCAGGGGTTAGGGTCTGGAACACAGTGTTTGAGAGTGTAGGATCGGCCCATTCTATCCACGAGTTACGTTCTGGAACACCATGTCTGAGAGTGTGGAATTGTTCGGATTAATCCAGGGGTTAGGGTCTAGAACACAGTATCCGAGAATGTTTGGGATAGGCCGGATTAATCCAGGACGTAGGTTCTGGAATGCGGTGTCTGCGAGTGTGGGTGTGCCGGATTAATCCAATGGTTAGGGTTGAGAAGACAGTGCCTGAGAGAGAGGAATAGGTTGGATTAATCCAGGGCTTAGTGTCGGAATACAGTGCCTGAGAGAGTGGGATAGGCCGGATTAATCCAGGGTTTAGTGTCTGGAACACAGTGCCTGAGAGAGTGGGATAGGCCGGATTAATCCAGTGGTTAGGGTCTGGAACACATTGTCTGACAGTGTGGGATAGGCCGGATTAATCCAGGACGTAGGTTCTGGAATGCGGTGTCTGCGAGTGTGGGTGTGCCGGATTAATCCAATGGTTAGGGTTGAGAGGACAGTGCCTGAGAGAGAGGAATAGGTTGGATTAATCCAGGGCTTAGTGTCGGAATACAGTGCCTGAGAGAGTGGGATAGGCCGGATTAATCCAGGGTTTAGTGTCTGGAACACAGTGCCTGAGAGAGTGGGATAGGCCGGATTAATCCAGTGGTTAGGGTCTGGAACACATTGTCTGACAGTGTGGGATTTGCCGGATTAATCCAGGACGTAGGTTCTGGAATGCGGTGTCTGCGAGTGTGGGTGTGCCGGATAAATCCAATGGTTCGGGTTGAGAAGACAGTGCCTGAGAGAGTGGGATAGGTTGGATTAATCCAGGGTTTAGGGTCTGGAACACAGTGCCAGAGAATGTGGGGTTGGCCGGATTAATCCAGTGGTTAGGGTCTGGAACACAGTGCCTGACAGTGTGGGGTTGGCCGGATTAATCCAGTGGTTAGGGTCTGGAACTGTGAGAAACAAAGCTCACACACTTCAATAATTGCAGTCCGAGACAAAATCTGAATCAGTAGTGTCCTTTATTTTACTCTTGCAAGAGGGTGTGATGTCCAGTGTCTATAAGGCAAGGGACATACACACCCCAAATTCAATTCATACACAATATTTATATAATTTGGTTTCTTTTGTTTTACATTGCTCCTCCCCTGTTTACATCTTCCACTTCCCTAAGACCGGCCCCCATTACCCCTGTTTATCTCTTGCCTTATCTGGCCTTGTCTGTGACAAAATGCTTATTCCTGGCCTCACAAGGCCGTTTGACCTCATCCTGCTGTAGGTCATTGTTAGGCATATTCTTTCTTCACCATTATCTACTCCCTCCATCTGTACCTTCCCCTGATCCTTATGACCCTTTTAATTGGGGTTTGTTCCTGTGTTTCTGTAAAAGTGGGAAACAGATGTTTATACCTACTGTTTGTACAGGCGTATCCAGCTTAACTTCCTCCCCTCACAGCATCTTATCTATTCCCCTGTAATATCTACCATTGTTTTGCAGTCACGTTTCATTCTTGCATACAATTTCAGCTAATACAAAACCAATTATGTATTTACTCCACATAGTTTCCATTCTTGTTGACTCAGCTCTTTGCTAAACCAATTACACACTGGTGTGAGCTCATTTACTTTGTACAGGTAAATGGAATTGCAGAAGTAACACTAGTTTTCCCACATCCCACAATTTCCCCATTTTCTTTAATTACCATTTGTTACCTTCTGCAATTTTTCTTTTAAGCATCGCCCCCAAAATTCACAAGCATCATTCCGGAGATTTCATCCATCTTGGTCTCACTCATCCCCTCATTATTTAGTCGATAAAGTTCCCCTGCCTGATTCCCTTTTCGGGGCATCTGTTTCATCACGGCTGTTTCAATCAGTCTTTGGGTGAGTCCTCGTATACAGGGTATGATACAACAGCCAGTGGCCACCAGTACCCCGGCTACTACTATCAGGGAAGTAAGGATGGAAACCACCACCCCCTTCCATTTTCCAAACCATGATTCAAGCCATCCTGTGAGAGGTGTGTCTACTCCTGTATTCTCAGCCAGTTCATCTGCTAAGGTAGTCAATCCTCTTAAGGCCCGAGTGATTGAACCATCAGGTGCAGTGTTATTAGGAATAAAGGTACACCAGCTTCCTCCTAACAACTCACACACACACACCCCCTTTTCCCGCTAGAATCATACCAAGGGCCATTCTATTTTCCCATGCCATCCCACTTGTCACATCAAGCTGGTCTGATATTCCTTTAACCACATCTCTTGTATAATTTATAAATCACCGTTGATTATAGAAAATGTAATTTATCCAATCTATCTTTTTATTAATTGTTACCCACCAGAAGAGAGCTGACACAAAGCCTGCTGCAATCTGGTTACGAGCCTTGAACTCGTCAGGTACCCCCACCCTCCCCCCCCTCCCCCGAGGGACTCCTACAGAATCGAGATAAATCCTGTCATCGAAAGAAATGTCTAACAGTGATCTCTTACTCCTTCCCTTTTTCCCTCCTATCTTTTCCTTCTCAAATGCCAGGGTCAATGGAATTGCCAATTGTACAATTGCACATATCCCTCTCCAATCTGGAGGGAGGGTGGGTCTCCATGTTTTGCCTCCACAGTCCCACCACAGATCCGCTCGTGGAACCTTCAGTGCTGAGTAGTTCCCTCCCTTCTCCGTTTCGGTAACATCCTTAATCTCTGTCCATAATTTCAGCTCCCCCCAAGTCTCCAGACCGACTTGTACCTCGTCTACGCACACACCACGTTTGATTTCCGACTGTGGCTGGAAACATGGGGGGGTGGGGATTTTGAGTCTTTCTTCTCCAAGGGAGGGAACATCAGAGATAGGGAGGTACAATTCCTATCATTCCATGCAGTCTCATCCTGGTACAGGGATATCATACATTTCATGCCCTTCCTGTCTCCCTTCCACCCGAGCGGAAAGGGAACCACCTGGGCCACTGGCCGACCGGAGGCACATGCAGAGCAATTGGTCCTGTTCAGACTTTTTACAGTATACTTTACCCATTCAACCCAGGCGTTTGCATCCCCAAACCCAGTTTCTACTTTGATGGTCTGTTTTAAGTCCTTTACCTGTGTAATTTTTACTACTTTAGGGTCATTGGGAGGGGTGACCCAGTAGTTCTGCCCGTTTTCCCTGTCCTACGCTAATTCGAAAACAACAGCCCAAGAAATCCTTCCCATTTGCTTTCATTTCTATCCCAAATGTTTCATTTAATTGTCTCTCATAGGTGCCCCCCCCTACCCCCCCACCCCCAGAATTGCTCTGTGCCATGTGGTTTTCTTCATCGTTAAGTATATTGGGTTACACTTTTTATCGGGACAATCGCGAGCTGATCGGAAGGGGGCCCGGTGTACTGTGACGAGACCACTATACCAAGTACCATCCCCAAGGCCATCCCCATAGAACTTAAGATGTATCTCTGAGCTGCGGGACTGTCTCTGATTATCTACATCCCCACAATTTAAGCTGCATGCATCAGCGTCTATTACTTGTGGATTATCAGACTGAGGAACTGTTAATAACACATATGAAAATGATATTTGACAAAATCCCAATACTAAGAGAGCTAGCATCATAACTCTAAGCATCTCCAGCATTCTAAACATGATGGCGAAGCACAAAACGACTTAATATACAATCTTACAGAAATAATCCCGCGCTCGTGTCACCACTGTATAATCAGTTACTCAAAGTCTCTTCAGTCTGAGTTTCAGCGGGTCTTCCGTTGATCCGACTGTCCAGACTTCTTCCCCAACTGGAGATTCCACTGGCCCTTTGATCCGAGTGTAGTGAGTCCAGCCTTTCCCCACCGTCCTTATTGCCGTTTCGGTCATCAAAAGAGCCTGGTACGGCCCTTCCCAGTCCGGCTGCAATTTAGTCTCTGTCCATGATTTTACTAAGACCCAATCTCCCGGCCGGATGGGATGAACGGTGAATTGAAGGGGCAGAGTCTGTGCCAATAAACCCTGTTCCCTGAGGAAAGACAAAGAGGAGGACAAGCCCAGTATATACTTCTTTAAAAACAAGTCTTTAGTTTCGGGAATTGGCAATTCTCCATTCATTCCCAGGTAAGGTAATCCAAATAAGATTTCATAGGGGGATAGTCCCAAATCTTTCCTTGGGGCTGTTCGTACTCGCAAGAGAGTTATAGGTAAACATTTGGTCCAAGGGAGTCTGCTTTCTATTATCAATTTAGAGAGCTGTCATTTGAGTGTTTGGTTCATTCTCTCAACCCTTCCCGATGATGGCGGGTGTCGTGGAGGATGGAGCGCCCAGGAAATTCCCAACCCTTTCGTTACGCCCCTGAAACACTTTAGAGGTAAAATAAGTGCCTTGGTCAGAATCTATACGGTTCACTAGCCCATATCGGGGAATTACGTGCTCTAATATTGTTTTAGACACCCCACACGCAGTGGCAGTAGCTCGGGAGTATGCTTCAACCCAACCAGATAGATGATCTACTATAACCAGCAAATACTTTAGTCTTCCTACTCTGGGTAGTTCAGTATAATCTACTTGCATACTCTGGAAGGATCTCAATCCCGGGTCTCTTCCTCCTGGGGTCTGTTTTCTCAAGACATTCTTATTTACCTTTCTGCATATTATACATCCCTCACATATTTGTTTAGCAATTGTATACATTCCTTTACATCCATATTCCCTAAGAACTAAATCACACATTGCTTGTACTCCCCAATGGCTGCTTCGATGTAGGACAGCCATAATCTCTCGCATCATCATTTTGTTTAACATTTCCCTTCCATCAGGTAACCTCTAATGCCCTTCTGCTGTTTTACAGCCCCTAAATCTCTCAATTCTTTTTCCTCTCTTTCAGTAAATATAGGAGCTTCCCGAGGACCTGGGACAGTAGGTATTAGGGAATGAATCACCATTTCTTGTGGGTTCAGGGCTGCTTCCTTAGCCACTTCCTTGGCTAATCTATTTCCCCTAACTTCTGGTTCATTTCCTTTCTGATGACCATTTACATGCACTATCACTATTTCTCGGGGGAGTAATAGGGACTCCAAGACCCGTTTAATCAACTCCTCATGTACTAATTCCTTCCCCCGGCTATTGATCAGTCCTCTTTCCTGCCATATCTTTCCGAAAGTGCCAACACCAAATACATATTTAGAGTCAGTGGATACTGTTCCCTCTTTATTCTCTAATGCCCTAAGGACACTTTCCAAGGCATTGAGTTCGCAGGTCTGAGCTGACCAAAAATTTGGCAACCTTCCTGCCTCCACCACACTACCTTCCGTCCCGTCTACGACTGCATACCCATTATGTCTTTTCCCTTCAGTCACATGGGATGATCCGTCTATAATGAGTCAGGCTCCTGCATGAAGGGGAACATCTCTCAGGTCCATGCGGACCTTAGTTTGGTATTCTATAATGTCAAGACAGTCGTGCCCTGGATTCTGAGGAGATTCTCCTTCCCCTTTCCAAAGAAAGGCAGCTGGATTTAAACAATTGTCCGTGACCAACACTAGATCATCCTTTTCTATTAATATTGCCTCATATTTCAGAATCCGTGAGACTGCCAACCATCGCCCAGCTTTTTGGTTTCGGATCGTTCTCACTTGGTGTGGGGTACTTACTATTAGGGCTCCCCCAAATGTAAGCTTTCTGCTTTCCTCCACCAACAGTGCAGTGGCAGCCACAGCCTGCACACACTCAGGCCACCCCCAGGATACTGGATCCAATTGCTTCGAAAGATATGCTCCTGGCTGTTTCATTCCTCCCCACCTCTGGGTTAATACTCCCAAAGCCGCTCCCTTATCTACAGTAACAAAGAGGTGGAAAGGTTTATCGAGAGAAGGTAAGGCTAACACGGGGGCATGGATCAGATCTCTTTTGAGTTTCTCAACTCGTTCTTTTTCCTCATCAGCCCAACTTAGACATTTTGGTTCCCCCTCTAATAGTTTGAGATATAATTTCTTAGTCTTCTGAGCATAGGAATCAATCCACAATCTGCAATATCCCGTTAGACCCAAAAATATACGTAACTCCCGTTTAGTCCTGGGCAGTGGCATCCCCACTATTCCCTCTATCTGTTCCGGGCTTATCTTTCACTTTCCCTCACTAACTAAATGTCCCAAGTATTTCACTTCTCCCTCCACATATTGTAGTTTGTTCTTAGATACTCGCAGTCCCTGCTGACCCAGGAAATTCAATAATTTGTTAGTGGCTTCTACTGCTTTTTCTCTTCTTTTTCCTGTTACTAAGAGGTCGTCTACATCCTGCAACAGGGCAGTGCCCTTGGGGCTGCTAAATTTCTCTAATATTTGTTCTAACATCTGTCTAAATAAATTCGGGGAGACCGTAAACCCCTGGGGAGCACGGCCCACCGGTATTGCTGTTTCCGTCCTGTCTTGGGATCTTCCCATTCAAAGGTAAACAAATTCCTACTTTCCTCTGCCAAGGGGCAAGCCCAAAAGGCCTTCTTTAAATCTATCACACTAAACCATTTATGACTATTATCTTTCCACAATAATAGCATCCTGCCTGTGGAGACCTCCCTCTCTGCCCCTGTCGCTCGAACCCTCTATCAAATGCTCCCCCTTGTCCTCTCCCTCTCCCTCTCCCTCTCCCCCTCTCCCTCTCCCTCTCCCTCTCTGCCCTACCTGCTGCCACCCACCGCTCCGATTGCTCAATATTGGTTCCATTAACTGCCTCGTCAACCGTAGCTCCCATCATTTTCACCTTCTGTTTCTGTCTCTCATCCTCTCTCTTTACAAACACTTTCTGTGCCTCTCTTAACAATTCATCTAATGGTTTTTCACTCCACCCTTCTATCTTCTGTATCTTTCTCTGTATGTCTGGCCATGCCTTTGTCACAAAATGTACTTTCAAAAGACCCTGTGCCACTGGGTCCTCAGGGTTCATTCCAGAATATCTCCACATTGAGTCTCGTAATCTTTGCAGGAAAGCTGAGGGAGTCTCATCTTTCTCCTGTCTAACTTCAAAGGCTTTAGTCAAATTCTGTGACTTCGGTACTGCCTCTTTTATTCCTTTTAGAATCAGGTCTTTCAATTCCCTCATTTCTTCTCTATGCTCCGGGTTTTGATTGTCCCACTGGGGGTCTCTGAGGGGAAACTTCACCTCTCCCTGTCCAGCATCCCCATCCCCAATCGGGTGGTCCCTGTCCTATATTTTAATGGCTGCTCCTTGAATAAGTCCCCTTTCTTCCCCAGTAAATAGTATATTCAAAATAGACATTAACTCAGACCAGGTATACAGACTGGGCCCCAAAAATTGATCAATTTGTTCAGACAACCCTACCGGATCCTCAACCAGGACCTTCATCTCCTTTTTAAATGTTCTGACCTCCCCACTGGTGAGGGGAGCACTTACAAACCCAATCTCTTTGTCCCCTATTGGTACCTACCGAAGGGGATAATTCTTTACGTTCTTGCCCTTTTTTTTGTTATCCCCCCTTAGGCTTTGATTTAGATCCTCCGGAGGCCTCCTCTACATCTACTGTAGCTTTCCTTTCTTTTGCTGAGGATTGAGGGTCAGGAACAACAACATCCAAGTCCACCGGCCCTTCGTCCTTCTCTTGTGGGTCATCTGTTCCCTGTCCCTGTCTGTCTGTCTCTCCTCCTCCCCCATTTTCACCTAACCTGATTTTATGGTATGGGGGGAGGGGGGGGGGGGGGAGGAGAGCGAGGGAAGCAGCCAAGAGGATCCCAGGGACTGGGTAGGGCAGAGGGGGAATCCTTTGTCTTCACTACCATCATTCCCAAACTGCCCTTCCAACAGGACACATAGTCCACCTCCTCTTGACTAAAAGGTTGTTTTTCATTCACATACAAATCTAAATACTGACAGACCCAATCCTCGTCCAAACCGTACTTTGTCCAGAAGACAGCCGGACGAAGGATTGGGTCTTTGGTCCATAATAAACAACAATATTTCATCATTTTCTTTTTATCCTTTGCCCTTGTACAAGTGTTACTTGTCCATTCCCGCAACATCCTCCCCAATGGACTTTCAGGAGGAATGTTACCAGGGACTTTTTCTTCTTCCTTTACTCCGTGACAGCTACTCTGCCTACCCCCCTATATCCCGGGGCCCTCGCCAGTCCCACAGCGATTAAATACCCCTTTTCCCGGCCACCAAGGCAATACTTAAAAGTCAGGTTTCTTACCTTGGTCTGTGCACAGAGTTGCCTGGCCCCTTTTCACCGTATTTTCTATCGAGCTCCTATCACTGTCTGATTCAGATGTCTCTCTTGTGGGATCCGTACCAGTCGCCCAAGGGAGTGGACCAAACCAGGACACGAGACCGCTCCTCAATTGGGAACGGGATGCGTCTTCCCAGTGTCTAAGGCCAGCCACTCCCCCCAGCAATGGAAGAATATCCCGGACAGCCCCCAGTTGTGAGAAACAAAGCTCACACACTTCAATAATTGCAGTCCGAGACAAATTCTGAATCAGTAGTGTCCTTTATTTTACTCTTGCAAGAGGGTGTGATGTCCAGTGTCTACAAGGCAAGGGACATACACACCCCAAATTCAATTCATACACAATATTTATATAATTTGGTTTCTTTTGTTTTTCATTGCTCATCCCCTGTTTACATCTTCCACTTCCCTAAGACCGGCCCCCATTACCCCTGTTTATCTCTTGCCTTATCTGGCCTTGTCTGTGACAAAATGCTTCTTTCTGGCCTCACAAGGCCGTTTGACCTCATCCCGCTGTAGGTCATTGTTAGGCATATTCTTTCTTCACCATTATCTACTCCCTCCATCTGTACCTCCCCTGATTCTTATTACCCTCTTAATTGGGGTTTGTTCCTGTCTCTCTGTAAAAGTGGGAAACAGATGTTTATACCTACTGTTTGTACAGGCGTATCTAGCTTAACTTCATCCCCTCACAGCATCTTATCTACTTGCCCGTAATGTCTACCATGGTTTTGCAGTCATGTTTCATTCTTGCATACAATTCTAGCTAATACAAAACCAATTATGTATTTCTTCCACAAAGTTTCCATTCTTGTTGACTCAGCTCTTGGCTAAAACAGTTACAGACTGGTGTGAGTTCATTTACTTTGTCTAAGTAATTAGAATTGCAGAAGTAACACTATTTTTGTGACATCCCACAAACCTATACCACGTAGCTTTGTACTCCCCTACTTTTGGAAAAAGATAATGACTATTCACTATTTCCATGCTCCTCATGATTTTCTAAACCTCTATGAAGTCACCCCTCAGCCTGCAATGCTTCAGGGAGTAAAGCCCCAGTCTTTTCACCCACTCCCTATGGCTCAAACCCCCAGTCCTGGCAACATCCTTGTAAACTTTTCCGAACCCTTTAAAGTTGAATAATACTTTCCAACAGCAGGGAGATTTGAATTGATAACAGTATTCTAATAGTCACCTTATCATTGTCCTGTACAATGTGATGTCCTAACTCCTATACTCAATGCACTGACCAATAAAGACTAGTGCACCAAGTGCCTGAATCACCACCCTGTTGACATGCAACTGCACTATCAAGGAACTATGCAGCTGTATCCCTGGGTCTCTTTGTTCAGCAACACTGCCCAAGACCCTACCATTAACTGTATAAGTCCTGCCCTGGTTCACCTCACCAGAATGCAACATCTCACATTTAGGAGACAGTGAGGTCTGCAGATGCTGGAGATCAGAGTTGAGAGTGTGTTGCTGGAAAAGCACAGCAGGTCAGGCAGCATCCAAGGAGCAGGAAAATCGATGTTCAGGCAAAAGCCCTTCATCAGGAATGAAGCTGAGAGCTTCGGGTGGAGAGATAAATGACTTTGATCTGATCATCAGAGAGACTTGGTGAACGTGAACAAAAGGTGGGACATAAATGCTCTACAATTTGCAGAGAGACAGGCAGAATGGGAATGCAGCAGGAAGGAACCTTTTAGTTAGGGATAACAAAAGTAAGACTGACAAATTATTTATCGTCATGTCATGAAATACAGTCGGTAGGAAAGCAATTTGGAAGGATCGTGCGCCAGGAATTGCAAAGGGAAGAACAGTTTAGCACCTGCCTAACAGCACTGCATCATTAGACACTGAATCAAATCACTGAATTAAAAAGAATCACTTATGGATTTGTGAAAAGACAAGGGAACAATTGTGGGGGACTTCAATCTTCATGTAGTCCGGGTCAATCACATTATCAAGAGTGATCCTGAAGCAGAGTTTGTAGAATGTTTTTGTCAGTGTTTGTTTGAACAACAACATTGTTCACTGACTGGGGATGGACTTATTTCAGATCCAACATTGCATCATGAAGCTGAGTAAGTGAGTCATCTCACAGTAAGAGATCCTTCAGGAAATTGGGAAACAGATGGAATTCAGAGTAATGATGAAGTTTTAAAGTGATCCCCATAAAGGACAAACAATAACTGGGGACCAGAAGCAGAGTGTCATGAGTTGAATCTGAGAGGGAGCACTGCCCCAGATAAACAGGGAAAGAGTGAAATGTCTGGCTGCAACTGATCAGGGACAAACATGGCAAGGAACGGGCTCAAATATTCAACATAAAGGCACATTCTTTAGCTCTGAGCCCACCCACCATCTCTTCCCCTCGGTCTACAACACATTTTCCAGCAGCTCCTTCCATTTCTGAACAAGAGGGAGATCAGATTATAGACATTAATCTGACTACATTACCCATGCTGCCCTGGGAGATAGCGCCTGCGCAGTAAGAGCCGGTGAGCTTGGTGTCGGGGAGAATCGGTCCGCGGAGCCTAATGGGAGTTGTAGTTCTTACAAGCGCGCACGCGATCCGCTGCAGTTGGTGGCCAACGGCGGGGAGTTCGAACGTGAGCGCGCGGGAGGCCCAGAGCGGAGGTCACGTGGTGCGGCTGGAATTGGGGGGAGGGGCGGGGTTTATAGACCCAGAGACCTCCCTCCAAACCTGGGGACATGGGAGAATAGGGAAATGGCACAGATATTACACCAATGTTTTCTCTAATTTCATAGTGGGATATAAAAAACATTTCCCAATTATAGGGCACAAAGAGCCTGAGAACTATAGTAAACCTAATATCTGTGGTGGGTGAGTCACTTGGTAGGATTGAGAGGGACAAGGTGGACATGCATTTGGAAAGACAGGGTTTGATTAGGAACAGTCAGCATGGCTTTGTGGATGGGAGATCATGTCTCACAAATTTGTTAGAGTTCTTTGTTGACAAGGGCAGAGTGACAGACATAATCTGGATGGATGTAGTCTAAAGCCTTCCAGCCTTTGATAAGATTCCACATGGTAGGCTGCTCTGGAAGGTTAGCTCTCATGGAATCCGGGGCAAGGCGGTAAATTGGATACACAATTGGCTTGACAGTAGGAAGCAGAGGGTCATAGTTGAAGAATGTTGGTCGGACTGCAGGCCTGTGACTGTCCCACAGGGGTTGGTGCTGGGCTCATTGCAGTTTATCTATATCAGTGATTTGGATGAGAGTGTACAAGGTATGATTCGTCAGTTTGCTGATGACAAGAAATTAGTTGGTGTTGTGGACAGTGAGGAAGATTATCAGAAAATGCAGCAGGACCTTGATCAGCTGGGGAAGTGAGCGGAGAAATACAAATGGAGTTTAACATACCTAAGTAAATTCACAGGACCCGATCAGCTGGAACCTAGAACTCTATGAAACGTTAGGGAACTGATTGGTGGGGCCCTTGCTGAAATATTTGTATTAACGATAGTCATAGGTGAGGTGCAGGAAGACTGGAGTTGGGTAACATGGTACCACTATTTAAGAAAGGTGGTAAGAACACGCCAGGGAACTATAAACCGGTGAACTTCACTTCAGTGGTAGGCACGTTGTTGGAGGGAATACTGAGGGACAGGATTTACATGTTTTTGGAAAGGCAAGAATTGATTAGTGATAGTCAATATGTCTTTTTGCATGGGAAATTATGTCTTACAAACTTGTTTGAGGTTCTTGAAGACGTCACAAAGAGGAATAACGAGGGCAGAGCGGTGGACATGATCTGTATGGACTTCAGTAAAGCGTTCGACAAGGTTCCCCATGGAAGATTGGTTAGCAAGGTTTGATCTCATGGAATACATGGTGGACCCGCCATTTAGGTACAAAACTGGCTTGAAGGTAGAAGACAGATAGTGGTGGTGGAGGGTTGTTTTTCACACTGGAGGCCTGTGACCATTGGAGTGCCACAAGGATTGGTGCTGAGTCCACTACTTTTTGTCATTTATATGAATAATTTGGATGTGAACATAGCATGTATATTTCATAAGTTTGCAGATGATACCAAAATTGGAGGTGTTGTGGACAGCGAGGAAAGTTAACTCAGATTACAATGGGATCTTGATCAGATGGGCCAATGGGCTGAGGAGTGGCAGATGGAGTTTAATTTAGAAAAATGTGAATTGTTGCATTTTGGGAAAGCAAATCTGAGCAGGACTTATATAATTAATGGTAAGGTCCAAGGAAGTGTTGCTGAACAAAGAAACCTTGGAGTGCAGGTTCGTAGCTCCTTGAAAATAGAGTCGCAGGTAGATAGGATCGTGAAGAAGGCACATGATAAGCTTTCCTTTATTGGTCAGAATGTTGAGTATCGGAGTTGGGAGGTCATTTTACCGATGTACGGGATGTTAGTCAGGCCACTGTTGGAATATTGCATGCAATTCTGGTCTCTTCCTAACAGAAGGATATTGTGAAAGTTGAAAGGATTCAGAAAGAATTTACAAGGATGTTGTCAGGGTTGGAAGATTTGAGCTGTAGGAAGAGGTTGAATAGGATGGGGCTGTCTCCCTGGAACGTTGAAGGCTGAGGGGTGACCTTATAGAGGTTTGTAAAATCATGAGGGGCGTGGATATGGAAAAGAGACAAGGTCTTTTCCCTGGGGTGGGGGAGTCCAAACCTAGAGGGCATATGTTTAGACAATAGACAATAGATGCAGGAGTAGGCCATTCAGCCCTTCGAGCCTGCACGCCATTCAATATGATCATGGCTGATCATTCCCAATCAGTATCCTGTTCCAGCCTTATCTCCATAACCCTTGACTCCACTATCTTTAAGAGCTCTATCCAATTCTTTCTTAAATGAATCCAGAGACTGGGCCTCCACTGCCCTCTGGGGCAGAGCATTCCACACAGCCACCACTCTCTGGGTGAAGTAGTTTCTCCTCATCTCTGTCCTAAATGGTCTACCCCGTATTTTTAAGTTGTGTCCTCTAGTTCGGCACTCCCCCATCAGCGGAAATATGTTTCCTCCTGCCAGAGTGTCCAATCCTTTCATAATCCTATACGTTTCAATCAGATCCCCTCTCAGTCTTCTAAACTCAAGGGTATACAAGCCCAGTCGCTTCAGTCTTTCCGTGTAAGGCAATCCTGCCATTCCAGGAATTGACCTCGTGAACCTACGCTGCACTCCCTCAATAGCCAGAATGTCTTTCCTCAAATTTGGAGACCAGAACTGTACACAGTACTCCAGGTATGGTCTCACCAGGGCCCTGTACAGCTGCAGAAGCACCTCTTTGCTTCGAAACTCAATCTTTGCTTCTATACTAAGCATAGGACTTTTTTTTTCTTCAGAATGCAGGAAACTGAGGCTGGATCTTATAGAAGTGAACGAGATCGTGAGAGGCATGGAAAGGGTGAATGCACTCAATCTTTAGGTTGAGAGGAAAAAGATATAAAAGAGACCTAAGGGGCAACGTTTTCATGCAGAGGGTGGTACGTGTATAGAATGAGCTGCCAGAAGAAGTGATGGAGGCTGTACAATTCAAACATTTAAAAGGCATCTGGATGAGTATATACATAGGAACGATTTGGAAGAATATGGGCTCAGTGCTGGCAAGTGAAACTAGATTGGATTGGGCTATCTGGTCGGCACGGATGAGTTGGGTCTGTTTCCATGCTGTACATCTCTATGACTCAAAGGGTGAGGTCTTGGGTTTTAGAAAGTTAAATCAAGACAGGAGTTTCATGCCGAATGTTTGGGCTTTAAGGAGTGTACTGGAACAGAGGGACCTTGCATTTCAGGTGCTTAGTTCTCTGAAAGTGGAGTCTCAGGTAGACAGGGCAGTGAAGAAGACATTTGGCACACTGACCTTCATCAGTTTTGGCACTGAATAGAGAAGTTGGGAAGTTGTGTTCCAGTTATACAGGACATTGCTGTGGCTGCACTTCGGAGTATTGCGTTCAGTTGTGGTGACTTTGCTACAGGAAGGATGTTACTAAACTGGAAAGAGTGCAGAAGAAATTTATGAGGATGTTGGTAGGAGTCAAATGTCTGAGTTCTAAGGAGAGGTTGGATAAGCTTAGGACTTTTTTTTCTTCAGAATGCAGGAAACTGAGGCTGGATCTTATAGAAGTGAACGAGATCGTGAGAGGCATGGAAAGGGTGAATGCACTCAATCTTTAAGGTAAAAACAATGACTGCAGATGCTGAAAACCAAATACTGGATTAGTGGTGCTGGAAGAGCACAGCAGTTCAGGCAGCATCCAATGAGCAGCGAAATCGACGTTTCGGGAAAAAGCCCTTCATCAGGAATAAAGGCAGTGAGCCTGAAGCGTGAAGAGATAAGCTAGAGGAGGGTGGGGGTGGGGAGAGGGTAGCATAGAGTACAATGGGTGAGTGGGGGAGGAGATGAAGGTGATAGGTCAAGGAGGAGAGGGTGGAGTGGATAGGTGGAAAAGAAGATAGGTAGGTCGGAGCTTCAGAGCAGAGGAAATGACCTGGGAGTTGCAGTGGGAGAGGGACTCCCTGAGATTCTTGCTGAGAGAGCAGGAAAACTTCAAGGCAGGCATCCTTGCAAAAGGATTCGCAGTAGGGTTAAAATGTTTTGCTCCTCTCTCTACAAGAATCTCAGGGAGTCCCTCTCCCACTGCAACTCCCAGGTCATTTCCTCTGCTCTGAAGCTCCGACCTGCCTATCTTCTTTTCCACCTATCCACTCCACCCTCTCCTCCTTGACCTATCACCTTCATCCCCTCCCCCACTCACCCATTGTACTCTATGCTACTTTCTCCCCACCCCCACCCTCCTCTAGCTTATCTCTCCACGCTTCAGGCTCACTGCCTTTATTCCTGATGAAGGGCTTTTGCCTGAAACGTCGATTTCGCTGCTCGTTGAATGCTGCCTGAACTGCTGTGCTCTTCCAGCACCACTATTCCAGTATTTGGTTTTCAGCATCTGCAGTCATTGTTTTTACCTTGTTGATTTTAACCCGACTGCGAATCCTCTTGCAAGGATGCCTACCTTGAAGAAGTTTTCCTCCTCTCTCGACAAGAATCTCAGGGAGTCCCTCTCCCACTGCAACTCCCAGGTCATTTCCTCTGCTCTGAAGCTCCGACCTACCTATCTTCTTTTCCACCTATCCACTCCATCCTCTCCTCCTTGACCTATCACCTTCATCTCCTCCCCCACTCACCCATTGTACTCTATGCTACCCTCTCCCCACCCCCACCCTCCTCTAGTTTATCTCTCCATGCTTCAGGCTCACTGCCTTTATTCCTGATGAAGGGCTTTTTCCAGAAACGTTGATTTCGCTGCTCGTTGGATGCTGCCTGAACTGCTGTGCTCTTCCAGCACCACTAATCCAGCACTCAATCTTTAATCCAGGCATGGGGAATCGAGGACGAGAGGGCATCAGTTTAAAGTTAGCGGGGAAAGAACGAAATGGTGACTGAGGGGAAACACATTTGGAATGAGCTGCTTGTGGAAGTGATTGAAGCGGGCACATTAACAACATTTAAAACTCATTTGGACAAATACATGGATAGGAAAGGTTTAGAAGTATATGGGCCAAGCTCAGGGAAATGGGGTTAATGTGGAGGACATGTTGGTCATCATGGATCAGTTTGGGCCCAAAGGGCACATCTCCATGCTGGAGGACTCCATGACTATTGGGGAAATCAATGGAAATAAAACCTAATAAATCCCCAGGGCCTTGTGCTCTCCATCTATAAGGATGTCCTTAATGAAGTCACCCGAGAAATAGTGGATGCATTGTGATCATTTTCCAGCTTTCTGTAGACTCTGGAAGAGCTCTAAAAGACTTGGCAGCATGGTGTTAGCCCTGCTGTTTCACAGCATCTGGAACCTGGGTTTCAATTCAAGCCTTAGTAGACTGTCTCTGTGGAGTTTGCACATTGTCTTTTTGGGTTTCTCCTGGGTGCTCTGCTTCCCTCCCACAGTCCAAAGACGTGCAGGTTAGTTGAATTGGCAATACTAAAGTGTTCAGGCATGTGTGGGCGAGCTGCATTAGTCAGGAAAATGTAGAGTAATAGGGTCGGGGAATGTGTCTGGGTGGGATAGTCTTCAGAGGTTCAGTGTGGACTTGTTGGCCCAAATGGCTTATTTCTACACTGTCGTGATTCTATGACTGGAGGGGAGCTAATGTGACTGCACTTTTTTTTTAAAAAAGGATGGACAAAGAAAATGGGGAATGATAGGATGGTTAGACTGAAACCAAAGGAAGGGAAAATGTTGGAGTAAATGTTAAGGACATAATAACTAAGCATTTGGAAAGCAGTGGCACGATTGGTCTTAATCAGCATGGATTCACGAAAGGAAACCATGCTTGACAATCGTCTGGAATTTTTAACGCTGCGTCCAGTACACAAGGGTGAATCAGTTGATGTTGAGACTTTGGGCTTTCAAAAGGCTTTTGACAAGATTCCACATAACAGATTAGTAAGGAAAGTTATGGCTCATGGTATCGGAGGTCGTGATTTGATGTGGATAGAGAACAGGTTGGCAGACAGGATGCAGAGTTGTAATAAACTGTTGCTTCTCAGAGTGGCAGGCAGTACTGGGTGGGGTACCATAGGGACACTAGCTGTTCACAATACACAATACATGTTAATGGTTTGGATGAAGGAATTGAATGCAACATCTCCAAATGTGCAGACAGCTGTGTGGTAGTGTGTGTTGTGAGGAGGATGCTCAGAGGTTGCAGTGTGACTTGGATAGGCTGGCTGAAAGGGTAAATACTTGCAAACGCAACATGTGGATAAATTAGAAGTTATCCACTTCATGGCAAAAACAGGAAGGCAGATTATGATTTGAATGGTGGCAGTTTAGGAAAAGGTGAAGTCTAACCAGACCTGGGTGTGATGGTGGAACGATCACTGAAGGTTAGCATGCAGGTGTAGGAAATGGGGGAAAGCTCATGGCATGCTGGCCTTCAGAGTGAGAGGATTTGATACAGGACAACGGATGTCTTCTTGCAGTTGTACAGGGCCTTTGGGAGGCCACACCTTGAGTACTCCGTGCAGTATTGTTGTCTCCTAATCTGAGGAAGGACATTCTTCCTATTGAGGGAATCTCACAAAGCTTCAACAGACTGATTCCAAGGATGGCTGGACTGACATATGAAGAAACACTGGATCAATTGAGTTTGTACTCACTGGAATTTAGAAGAATGGGGACAGCCATTGAACCTATGGAATTGTCTACCACAGAGAGCTGTTGGGACCAGGTCATTAGATGCATATTCAGGGAGCTGCAAATGGGTCTTCAGGTTAAAGGGATCAAGGGGTACGGAGAGGAAGCAGGAGTGGATACTGAAATTGAATGATCAGCCATCATCTTCTTGAATGATGGTGCTGCCTCGAATGGCCAACATCTGCAGCTATTTTCTATGTTTCTGAGTGTGCAGCAAGTCAGTATCACTGAGCAGACTGCAAGGAGTGTTCTGCAGGTCAGCATCACTGAAACAGATTGTGAGGATGTGGTACATGAGGATAGCGTTGATTTCTGCTTAAAGCAGCTTGAGAGGAGAGCAGTACATTTTGTAAGATTGTGCTAGTTAAGTGCATCTTTAAAAGCTCGAAGTTAAAATGCATTTAGAGGAGGGTGGGGTGAGTACTCTGTGGTCTACTCCCTTAAACAAACTATGGTTGGAAGTTTGGACTGTAGTGGGAGTGCTTGGAGTGGGAAAAAGGCCTCTAGTAAAATTACTATTATTGAAGGGAGTATCTAACAAGCTTAATTTCAGGGGATGTCATAACCAGTCTTGCAACAATCATGTATCAAAATGTCAATTGTCACAATAGCACTGAGCCAGCTCATAGCCTCCCATGTCACCTAACCACAAGCAGCAGGGCATCATGGGGGACAATTAAACCTCCCCATGAAAGCAGATTGATCTTCTCCACATTCCAGCTGACTCCATCTCCACTCCCACAAACATTAATTAATTCTCCCATAGATCCAAATTCTGTCAAACTCTACCTTGATTCTCGATAATGACTCAGCACTGCTGCTTTCTGTGGAAGAGAATTACAAACTTAGTTGTGCTCAGTGACTGTCCAACAGTTCATCAGTCTCTTTCACCCAGGGCTGGTATCCGTATCCCATGAATCAAAACTCATTTGTCCTACATCTATTATTCAGCTTCAGATGCGAAACTATGGTCCAATTTCCACACTGACAATTTCATCGGAGCAATGCAGAGTCTGTTCAAATTGTCATCTTGTGTTTTAATGTAATCCTTAGATGGCCAGGTTCCCAGAGCAGAATCCCTTTCATTGTCCCTCCTGTTTTCTTGATACCGACATGGATCACCATGTTCAAGGTGATTTGTTTTTATTCATGGATACGGACATGACTGGCCAGGAATTCAGTGACCCAGGGAATGTTCTGGAAACTGGGTTCAGATCCTGACATGGCAGATGGTGGAATCGGAATTCAGTAAAATCCTGGAATGAAGAGTTTAATGATGACCATGAAACCATTATTACTTATTAGGGAAAAAAAAACACACATCAGTTTCACTGATATTCAGGGAAGGAAATTGTCATCCTTACCTCATCTAACCTGCATGTGATTTCAGACCCACACCAATATGGTTCACCCTTAACGGCCCTCTCAGCAATTAGGGTTGGACAAAAATTCTAGCCTAGCCAGCCAACCCGACATCTGTTGCATCTGTGAATGAGTCAAGACAGCAAATGTCGAACAATCTCTGAACCCCTGAAAATAAAACAATGCTCCAGGAAAAGCCATCATCACCAGTGAAGGCTCAGTGAGCCTGCATCGTTTTCAGAAACAAAACTAAAAATTGCTGGAAAGCTCAGCAAGTCTGGCAGCATTTGTTGATAGAAATCAGAGATAGCGTTTCGGGTAAAGTGATCCATCGTCAGAAGAGATTTCCCTCCACAGATGCTGCCAGACCTGCTGTGCTTTTCCAGCAATTTCTATTTTATCTTTCTGATTTACAGCATCCACAGTTCTTTCAGTTTTTATTCTGCATTGTTGTCGGAGTGTCACTGGCATGCTGTCTTTTACACCAGTTCCACTATCAGGATCAGCACATGGCGTGACAGAGAAAGAAATGGGACAATCTTTCTCCAAAATGTGTGATCAGAAGGTTTTGTTTTAATATTTGGTTCTCATACATGCTTCTATTCTGCCATTTCCAGTCACTATACTATCACTGATAGATTATTCTCTTCAAAAGAAAAAGCAATACTGGAAATAATTCAATATAATGCAACACAGTGAGGAGGTCATTCTAACAAAGTGTAGGAAAGTTCTGTCACTCAGTGAGAAATAGCGCCCAGCAGAGTCCTGCAACTTACTCCTGTGGACACATTGGTTTGTGCAGTTACCCAGGAACCCGTGGTTTTGTGCTCACTGTTCCATTCACAAGCTTGTCCTTTATTCCTCTCTCCCTGGAGATGCTTGATTGTGGAGCCCGGATCCAGGAAAAGACAAACCCAGGAATAACCAACAAAGAGCTGTCACTGAGTGAATCCAGAGGGTGGATGTTATTGGCAGAGGATTCCCTCTCAGCTGAGAGACACAGTCCCCTTTCACTCCGACACAGATTCACCTTCCAGTAGGCTTACTGGGTACGGTAGTGAGCAGGAACCTGGAGTAACGTACCCCACAGGCCCACGAATATTGAGTGTAATTGTTAGTGTTCCTTTGCAGCCGAGACAGAATCCCATTCTAGCTCCTTCATGCCTGTGCATATCCCCAGCAGGAAACATTGAGACAGAGATATCCCGATAAAACCACACACTGTGAGGCCGTGTCTCCGAGTGTCTGGGCCTCTGACCTTACAATGAGAGATGACCCTCACTTTGCTCGAGTGGAGAGTGGAAAATCTTCAATAGAATTTCAACCTTCAGCACAGACGGTTGAAAGAAGTCGGGGTGGGTGCAGAATCAGCAAAAAATGATGACAGCAGTGATGCTTATAACTTCCAAGGTTCACACAGTCCCCCTCAGTCTGGATCGGAGTGACTTCACGGCTCTCTTCTTTCCCCATTTGGAATTAATTCATTTCCCCACAATCTGAATCACATTGAAGATTAAACAGAAACTAAAGAGGTGGAAACACTGTGTAAATAACGGGCAGAGTGGGGTTAATGTTCAATAATAAATATAGAAACATATAGAAATTAATCTGTATTGTATTTCTAATACTGAAGCAGCTCATATGCACTCACTTGATCCATTGCAGACGCTGCAGTTTGTACACGGTGTAGCAATGAGGGGACAGGATTGTTGGTTAACATGTTGAGCGAGATGGACAACGCCATCAGTGACTGCTTTGTACAGAGAGCGAGGGCAAGTTTCTCAGCAAAATTCTGAGAAGGAAGCAGCACGTTGCCTGGGGGGCACAGAGAAAGAACAAGAAGCACAGTTTATTAATAACACTATTTCTGACACAGATATAACTGTAAAATAAGGGATTTTCTGTTCCAGTAAACTGAACTGAAGACAAGAAGCAGGTGGAATGTTCCCAGTCCCGGAATGACATCGTGACAATGAGAAGCCTCGGAGCATCCCATCAGAACTCAATCAGTAATATTACTCATCAAGAGTAATAAATTACAATTCCCAATTGAGTTTGTCTCTGTTTTTTTCAAGGTAAAAACAATGACTGCAGATGCTGAAAACCAAATACTGGATTAGTGGTGCTGGAAGAGCACAGCAGTTCAGGCAGCATCCAACAAGCAGCGAAATCGACGTTTCGGGCAAAAGCCCTTCATCAGGAATAAAGGCAGTGAGCCTGAAGCGTGGAGAGATAAGCTAGAGGAAGGTGGGGGTGGGGAGAAAGTAGCATAGAGTACAATGGGTGAGTGGGGGAGGGGATGAAGGTGATAGGTCAAGGAGGAGAGGGTGGAGTGGATAGGTGGAAAAGAAGATAGGCAGGTAGGGCAAGTCCGGACAAGTCAAGGAGACAGTTACTGAGCTGGAAGTTTGAAACTAGGATGAGGTGGGGGAAGGGGAAATGAGCAAGCTGTTGAAGTCCACATTTATGCCCTGGGGTTGAAGTGTTCCAAGGCAGAAGATGAGGCGTTCTTCCTCCAGGCGTCTGGTGGTGAGGGAGCGGCGGTGAAGGAGGCCCAGGACCTCCATGTCCTCGGCAGAGTGGGAGGGGGAGTTGAAATGTTGGGCCACGGGGCGGTTTGGTTGATTGGTGCGGTGTCTCAGAGATACATTGATGAGTGCATTGGCGCCACCTCGTGCTCCCGCGAGGAGGTTGAGCAATTCATCAACTTCACCAACACATTCCACCCTGACCTTAAATTTACCTGGACTATCTCTGACACCTCGTTCTCCTTCCTGGACCTCTCCATCTCCATTAGTGACGACCGACTAGACACTGACATGTTTTACAAACCCACTGACTCCCACAGCTACCTGGATTACACCTCTTCCCACCCTATCTCTTGCAAACATGCCATCCCGTATTCCCAATTTCTCAGCCTCCGCTGTATCTGCTCCCAGGAGGACCAGTTCCACCATAGAACACACCAGATGGCCTCCTTCTTTAGAGACTGCAATTTCCCTTTCCACGTGGTTAAAGATGCCCTCCAACGCATCTCGTCCACATCCCGCACCTCCGCCCTCAGACCCCACCCCTCCAACCGTAACAAGGACAGAATGCCCCTGGTGCTCACCTTCCACCCTACAAACATTCACATCACCCAAATCATCCACCGACATTTCCGCCACCTCCAAAAAGACCCCACCACCAGGGATATATTTCCCTCCCCACCCCTTTCCGCCTTCCGCAAAGACCGTTCCCTCCGTGACTAACTGGTCAGGTCCACACCCCCCTACGACACACCCTCCCATTCTGGCACTTTCCCCTGCCACCGCAGGAACAGTAAAACCTCTGCCCACACCTCCTCCCTCACCTCTATCCAAGGCCCTAAAGGAGCCTTCCACATCCATCAAAGTTTCACCTGCACATCCACTAATATCATTTATTGTATCCGTTGCTCCCGATGTGATCTCCTCTACATTGGGGAGACTGGGCGCCTCCTAGCAGAGCGCTTTAGGGAACATCTGTTTTTTTTTTCAGTCATGGGAATCGGGCATCGCTGGCTGGGCCAGCATTTATTGCTCATTCCTAGTTGCCGAATTCAAAAGGTGTGGATGAGCTTCTTGAACCTCTGCAGTCTAACTGTCCATTGTGGGTTAATCCACACAGAGGAAAAGACACCGCCACTTCCGGGTTCAAACTGCGCGTGTGCAGTTCACCTCCGAGCAGACTCAGTTCAACGGCGACACCTCGAGCCTGCGCACGACTCTTCAGGGCGGAGTTATCACTCTCCCCGGCTCTGATTGGTCACTTAGACTGTCGATCGCCGTGGTGTCGGCCAATCGGGAGTCCGGACAGCAGAGAGGGGTGGGGCCAAAGGCAGGTGTGAGGAAGGATCAGGATGGCGCTGGAAACGCCCAGCAGCTCAGGCACCATCCGCGGATCACGGAAAGGAACATTTCGGGCAAAAGGCCTCCCTCAGGATTTCCCTGCTCCTCAGAGGATGCTGCTGTGTGTTTCCAGCTGTTTGGTGTTACCTCCCCCAGACTCTATAACTCAACATTAACAGTTTGTTGATCTTCACGCCGTCGGGGGGGGAAGATGTTGGTTTAAACCCAACCTCCTGAGTCCAGCGCAGCCGAAACCCCCGGAGAAGAGAAGACGGACCAACCGCCTTCCCGCCCCTCCCGGTTTGAAATGGTACGCATGCGCAAGACCCGCCCCTCCCTTCCCTCGCGCAGTGTCGGTTCAACGGCGGCGCCTCGAGACACCTCAGGGCGGGACACAGCTCAGACCCCGGCTCCGATTGGGTAAGGGCTCTGTCGATCCGATGGTGTTGACCAATAGGGACCGCGGTCCCGCTTGGGCCCCGCCCCCAGGAGGTGGATCCCTGGAGAAACAGGGTCTTATGGGGGATCGGGGAAGGAAAGTTGTGTTGAGAATGATCAGATCAGACATGGTCTGACTGAAAGGTGGAGCAGACTTTGGGAGGGAATCCCTTCATCATGATGTTCCATCTTATGGTGATCCCTGTTCCATTGGGACTCAGTCCAGTCAATGTGACCATTCACCTGTTTGGGTCTGACACCATTTCATGTGGTGTCTGGTGGATCAGAGTGTGAGGAGTCATTATAAATGTTGTTATCTGTAAAAAATCACAAGGTTGTATCATGAAAGAGGAAGGTGAGGGGGGTGTAGGTTAATATTGGACAAACAGTTATAAACATCTGTTTACCACTTCTGCAAAAACATAATAAAACCACAATCAAGAGGCTATAAGGTTCAGTGTGGATAAGGAATGGGAGGAAATGTTACTTTAACAATGTAAGGAATCAGATGGTCGTGGAAGAGGATACACTAACACTGGACCACAGCAGGATGTGGTGAAATGGCCAAACAAGACTTATACTTTGTTATGTACAAGGTCGGATAAGGCAAGAGATAAACAACAGTAATGGGCGCCAGGTTTAGAATAGTGGGAGGAGGGAAAGAGAATTGAATTGTATATAAGTTGTGTACTCGTTAAGCTCGGTGTGCCTATCTTATAGGCACCACGCTATAATAAACGATTCTGCTGCTTCAGATCTTGTCTCGGACTGAAATTATTGAAGTGAGTGGGTTCTATTTCCCACAATTGGGGGCCTGTCCGGGATATTCTTCCATCGCCGGGGGTAGTGGCTGGCCCTGGACACTGGGAAGACATGTCCCGTTCCCGATTGAGGAGCGGTCTCGTGTCCCAGTTTGGTCTGCTCCCTTGGGCGACTGGTACGATTCCCACAAGAGAGACATCTGAATCAGACAGTGAAAGAAGGTCGATGGAAAATACAGAAAAAAGGGTCCAGGCAAATCTGTGCATAGACCAAGGTAAGAAAACTGACTTTTAAGTATTGCCTTGGTGGCTGGGAAAAGGGGTATTTAATCGCTGAGGGACTGGCGAGGGCCCTGAGAAATGGGGGGTAGGCAGAGTAAGTCAAACTGCGACGAAGTAAAGGAAGAAAAAGTCCCTGCTAACATTCGTCCAGAAACTCCGTTGGGGAGGATGTTAAGGAAATGGACAAGTAAGACTTGTACAAGGGAAAAAGATAAAAAGAAAATGATGAAATATTGTTGTTTATTATGGACCAAAGAACCAATCCTTCGTCCGGCTATCTTCTGGCCAAAGTACAGTTCGGACGAGAATTGGGTCTGTCAGTATTTAGATCTGTATGTGAATGAAAAACAACCTTTTATTCGAGAGGAGGCAGACTATGTGTCCTGTTGGAAGGGCAGTTTGGTAATGATGGTAGTACAGACAAAGGATTCCCCCTCTGCCCCACCCAGTCTCTGGGATCCTCTTGGCTGCTTCCCCCCGCTCCCCCCCCCGTACCATAAAATCAGATTAGGTGGAAATGGAGGAGGAGGAGGAGAGACAGATAGACGGGGACAGGGAACGGATGACCCACAAGAGGAGGAAGAAGGGGCGGTGGACGGGGATGTTTTTGTCCCAGACCCTCAATCCTCAACGAAAGAAAAGGAAGATACAGTAGATGTTGAGGAGGCCTCCGGAGTATCTAAACCAAAGCCTAGGGGAGGAAAACAAAAAAAAGGGGAAGAACGTAAAGAGTTATCCCCTTCGGGAGGTACCAGTAGGGGACAAAGAGATTGGGTTTGTAAGTGCCCCCCTCACCAGTGGGGAGGTCAGAACATTTAAAAAGGAGATGAAGGTCCTGGTTGAGGATCCGGTAGGGTTGTCTGAACAAATTGATCAATTCTTGGGGCCCAGTCTGTATACATGGATAGAGTTAATGTCTATTTTGAATATACTATTTACTGGAGAAGAAAGGGGACTTATTCGAGGAGCATCCATTAAAATATGGGACAGGGAATATCCCATTGGGGATGGGGATGTTGGACAGGGAGAGACAAAGTTTCCCCTCAGAGACCCCCAGTAGGACAATCAAAACCCGGATCATAGAGAAGAAATGAGGGAATTGAAAGACCTGATTCTAAAAGGAGTAAGAGAGGCAGTTCCAAAGTCGCAGATTAAGAGTCTTAATGCAAAATTCTCGGGAATGAACCCTGAAGAGAGAGAGAACGAGAACCTGCACAGTTACTGCGTTTGCTGTTAGAATTCATGTATCGCTGGACATCGGAGTGCATCTGGGAAAATTAACAAACAGTGAAATTCACAACTAAACTCAGAGGAACTGTTGGGCGAAGTTCACAGCACAGAATCAGATAAGTTAATTGTTTTAAGTCTGTCCAAGAGAGAGGCTGCAGTAGTGAGTATAGTGGATTCTTTCTTGATTATATGTTTTTGGAGATAAGTCTCTTGATTAAACTTAAAATATAAGCCATAACTATTAATTTACTATGGGGCAGTGTTTGTAGAGGAATAAGATGGTGTATCTTCAGGGTCTGTAGATTGTGAAGGAGCAAAAATGAACTTTGCAGTGATATGTACTTCATGTCAGATGTAGGAGTTTAAAGAGATTTTAAAGGTTACTGCGGATTATGTCTGCCATAAATGCTGTTGGATGCGAATCTTATCAGATTGAGTGGATCGGTTGGAGAGACAGATAGAAGCAATGAGGAATTTGCAACAGCAACAGTATGTGATGGATGACAGATATAGGAAGGGGGAAAGTCTCAGATACAGTCACATAGATGGGTTAACTCCAGGAAGTGTAGGAGAGGGAGGCAGCTAGTGCAGGATTCTTTTGTGGATATACCCATTTCAAACACGTATGCTCTTTTGGAAAATGTAGGGGGTGATGGATTCTCAGGGGAATGTAGCATGAACAGCCAAGTTTCTGGTCTTGAGACTGGCTCTAATGCAACGAGGGGTACGTCGGCTTCCAAGAGATCAATTGTGTTAAGGGATTCTGTAGTCAGAGGTACAGACAGACGTTTCTGTGTCCAGTAGTGAAAAAGCAGAACGGTGTGCTGTTTTCCTGGCGCCAGGATCAAGGATGTCTCAGAGAGGGCGCAGAATGTTCTCACGGGGGAGAGGAGCCAGCAGGAGGTCATTGTTCACATTGGAACCAATGATATAGGAAGGGAAACAGTTGAGATTCTGAAGGGAGATTACAGAGAGTTAGGCAGAAATTTAAAAAGGAGGTCCTCAAGGGTCGTAATATCTGGATTATTCCCGGTGCTACGAGCTAGTGAGGGCAGGGATAGGAGGATAGAGCAGATGAATTCATGGCTGAGGAGCTGGTGTATGGGAGAAGGATTCACATTTTTGGATCATTGGAATCTCTTTTGGGGTAGAAGTGACCTGTACAAGAAGGACGGATTGCACCTAAATTGGAAGGCGACTAATATACTTGCAGGGAGACTTGCTAGAACTGCTCGGGAGGATTTAAACTAGTCAGGTGGGGGTGTGGGACCCAGGGAGATAGTGAGGAAAGAGTTCAATCTGAGATGGGTACAGCTGAGAACAGAAGTGAGTCAAACAGTCAGGGCAGGCAGGGACAAGGTAGGACTAATAAATTAAACTTCATTTATTTCAATGCAAGGGGCCTAACAGGGAAGGCAGATGAACTCAGGACATGGTTAGGAACATGGGACGAGGATATCATAGCAATTACGGAAACATGGCTCAGGGATGGGCAGGACTGGCAGCTTAATGTTCCAGGATACAAATGCTTTAGGAAGGATACAAAGGGAGGCAAGAGAGGAGGGGAAGTGGCATTTTTGATAAGGGATAGCATGACAGCTGTGCGAAGGGAGGATATTCCCAGAACTACATCCAGGGAAGTTATTTGGGTGGAACTGAGAAATAAGAAAGGGATGATCACCTTATTGGGATTGTATTATCGATCCCCCAGTAGTCAGAGGGAAATTGAGAAACAAATTTGTTAGGAGATCTCAGCTATCTGTAAGAATAATAGGGTAGTTATGGTAGGGGATTTTAACTTTCCAAATATAGACTGGGACTGCCATAGTGTTAAAGGTTTAGATGGAGAGAAATCTGTTAAGTGCGTACAAGACAATTTTCTGATTCAGTATGTAGGTGTACCAACTAGAGAAGATGCAAAACTTGACCTACTCTTGGGAAATAAGGCAGGGCAGGTGACTGAGGTGTCAGTGGGGGAGCACTTTGGGGCCAGCAACCATAATTCTATTAGATTTAAAATAGTAATGAGAAAAGGATAAACCAGATCTAAAAGTTGAAGTTCGAAATTGTAGAAAGGCAAATTTTGATGGTATTAGGCAGGAACTTTCGAAAGCTGATTGGAGGCAGATGTTCGCTGGTAAAGGAATGGCTGGAAAATGGGAAGCCTTCAGAAATGAGATAACAAGAATCCAGAGAAAGTATATTCCAGTCAGGGTGAAAGGGAAGGCTGGTAGGAATAGGGAATGCTGGATGACTAAAGAAATTGAGGGTTTGGTAAAGTAAAAAAAGGAAGCATATGTCAGGAATAGACAGGATAGATCGAGTAAATCCTTAAAGAATAGAAGAAGTAGGAGTATACTTAAGAAGGAAATCAGGAGGGCAAAATGGGGACATGAGATAGCTTTGGCAAATAGAATGAAGAAGAATCCAAAGGGTTTTTACAAATACATTAAAGACAAAAGGGTAACTAGGGAGAGAATAGGTCCCCTCAAAGATCAGCATGGCGGCCTTTATGTGGAGCCACAGAAAATGGGGGAGATACTAAATGAGTATTTTGCATCAGTATTTACTGTGGAAAAGGATATGGAAGATATAGAATGTTGGGAAATAGATGGTGACATCTTGCAAAATGTCCAGATTACAGAGGAGGAGGTGCTGGATGCCTTGAAACGGTTAAAGGTGGATAAATCCCCAGGACCTGATCAGGTATACCCGACAACTCTGTGGGAAGCTAGAGAAGTGATTGCTGGGCCTCTTGCTGAGATATTTGTATCATCGATAGTCACAGGTGAGGTGCCGGAAGACTGGAGGTTGGCAAACGTGGTGCCACTGTTTAAGAAGGGTGGTAAGGACAAGCCAGGGAACTATAGACCGGTCAGCCTGACCTCAGCGGTGGGCAAGTTGTTGGAGGGAATCCTGAGGGACAGGATGTACATGTATTTGGAAAGGCAGGGACTGATTCGGGATAGTCAACATGGTTTTGTGCATGGGAAATCATGTCTCACAAAACTGATTGAGTTTTTTGAAGACGTAACAAAGAGGATTGATGAGGGCAGAGTGGTAGATGTGACCTACATGGACTTCAGTGAGACATTCGACAAGGTTCCCCATGGGAGACTGATGAGCAAGGTTAGATCTCATGGAATACAGGGAGAAGTAGCCATTTGGATACAGAACTGGCTCAAAGGTAGAAGACAGAGGGTGGTGGTGGAGGGGTGTTTTTCAGACTGGAGGCCTGTGACCAGTGGAGTTCCACAAGGATCGGTGCTGGGTACACTACTTTTCATCATTTATATAAATGATTTGGATGTGAGCATAAGAGGTGTAGTTAGTACGTTTGCAGCTGACACCAAAGTTGGAAGTGTAGTGGACAGCGAAGAAGTTTACCTCAGATTACAACAGGATCTGGACCAGATGGGCCAATGGGCTCAGACGTGGCAGATGGAGTTTAATTTAGATAAATGCGAGGTGCTTCATTTTGGGAAAGCAAATCTTAGCAGGACTTATACACTTAATGATAAGATCCTGGGGAGTGTTGCTGAATAAAGAGACCTTGGAGAACAGGTTCATAGCTCCTTGAAAGTGGAGTCACAGGTAGGTAGAATAGTGAAGAAGGTGTTTGGTATGCTTTCCTTTATTGGTCAGAGTATTGAGTACCGGGGTTGGGAGGTCATGTTGCGGCTGTACAGGACACTGTTGGAATATTGAGTGCAATTCTGGTCTCGGAAAGATGTTGTGAAACTTGAAAAAGTTCGGAAAAGATTTACAAGGATATTGCCAGGGTTGGAGGATTTGCGCTATAGGCAGAGGTTGAATAGGCTAGGGCTGTTTTCCCTGGAGCATCAGAGTCTGAGGGGTGACTTTATAGAGGTTTACAAAATTATGAGGGGCATGGATAGGGTAAATCGACAAAGTCTTTTCCCTGGGGTGGGGAAGTCCAGAAATGGATAGAGTAAATAGACAAAATCTTTTCCATGAGGTGGGGGAGTCCAGAACTGGAGACCATCGGTTTAGGATGAGAGGGGAAAGATATAAGAGGGACCTAAGGGGCAACGTTTTCACACAGAGGGTGGTACGTTTATGGAATGAGCTGCCAGAGGATGTGGTGGAGGCTGGTACAATTGCAATAAAAATAAGGATGGCTGTTTTTTAAAATCTACACTCAGGCAGCTGTTCTCCACAATACAAACAGGGACTGTTGTTTGCTACTAGATACACAGGGACTCCTCGTTCCCTGTCTCACAGGCAGGGGCTCCTCGTTCCCTATCTCACAGACAGGGACTCCTCGTTCCCTGTCTCACAGACAGGGACTGCTGTTCCCTGCATCACCAACAGGGACTGCTGTTCTCTGTATTATAGACAGGGACTGCTATTCCCTGTATTATCGACAGGGACTGCTGTTCTCTGTATTATAGACAGGGACTGCTGTTCCCTGTATTATAGACGGGGACTGCTGTTCCCTGTATTATAGACAGGGACTGCTGTTCCCTGTATTATACGCAGGGACTGCTGTTTCCTGTATTATACGCAGGGACTGCTGTTCCCTGTATTATACGCAGGGACTGCTGTTCCCTGTATTATAGACAGGGACTGCTGTTCCCTGTATTATAGACGGGGACTGCTGTTCCCTGTATTATAGACGGGGACTGCTGTTCCCTGTATTATAGACAGGGACTGCTGTTCTCTGTAATATAGACAGGGACTGCTGTTCCCTGTATTATAGACAGGGACTGCTGTTCTCTGTAATATAGACAGGGACTGCTGTTCCCTGTATTATAGACAGGGACTGCTGTTCTCTGTAATATAGACAGGGACTGCTGTTCCCTGTATTATAGACAGGGACTGCTGTTCTCTGTAATATAGACAGGGACTGCTGTTCCCTGTATTATACGCAGGGACTGCTGTTCCCTGTATTATAGACAGGCACTGCTGTTCTCTCAAATATAGACAGGTACTGCTCATTCTCTACAATAGACAGCAGACATGTTCGGGTTCCTACAGTCCCACAAGATTTATCTTGTTGGCAACTTCATGAATGAAATGCTTGAGTGGGGGGATATGCCAGACCATGAGGTGATAGATTGTGTTGGAATACAACTCTGCTGCTGTTGCTGGCCCATTGCCAACTCTTGTGTTCCTGGGTCTGTTCGGAGTCTATTTAACACGGTGATAGTGCCAATCTACACAATGGAGGTTATTCCCAATGTGAAGGAATCTCAGTAGTGTATAACCAGAGATTCAATCTCATTGCGATATCACTAATACGGCAGATGAGGAGAACTGTTTACTTATTTTGAGTTCTCAGCATCTAGGAATATTTGACAGAAAAAGGTAGTGGAACCTAGTTCCAGGAATAAATGGAAGAGAGTTGGAGAACTTGTTCAGGATAAGGAACTTGTAGGTTTCAATTGGAGATGGGGGACCCAACATGTCTGCTCTTTCAAAGCACAAAAGGCTCAGGGTCCTCCTCTGTACTTTTAAGTTCCCATAATGCTGCAGTAAAATAACTGAGAACATTATGGGTTTTAGGCAGCCAAAATTTTGTTCAACATCACATTTTCTTTTTATCATCATAAATTTCTGTGTTTCTTAAAGGATGCCAAATGGTAGGGGAGCGAACAAAGCAGGCCAAGGGGCATCTGCATTCCAGCAACCAATCTGTGGTATCAGTGACCAGTTTCCAACAGGAACATGAACAATGTACAAAGGGAAGAATGATATATCACATCGAATATGTATTAATATCCAGCCACTCTCCTGATTGCCATCAACTGCACCTAATACAGTCACCTCAACGCCAATGAAGGCAAATTCTGAAACCTCTCTGAAAACTCAGTGTGGAATTGGTTTGGATTTGGGGATGGGGGTGGGGGACAGAGACTGGGGGACACTGAGGAATGATCAGGCAGGAGAGTAGCAGGTAAAGTCTCTGACATGTTCCCACCTCCACAAGATGCATTGCATTGTGGGAGGTCTGTGGACACTCTTCCTGCCCACCCCAAACTGAGATCCTTGGAAGATTAATGTTCAACTAACACCTTCTTCACCCCCATCGGGCGGAGCCAGCAGTGGGTTGGCAGCATTCTACTTAGTGGAGAAAGACACTCATTGATTTACTGGATAGTGATGGCGGGGGGGATGGCTAGATTGAGCTGTTCCTCAAATGTTTGAGACACATTCCTGCAAGATGCCAGAGGAGAAATTGGAGGGGGCCCTGGCTGATAGATTTCCATCATCAGTCGCCATGGGTGAGATTCCGGAAGACTGGAGTGGCTCCCTCTAGCGGCCAGGAGGAGGAATGGCAGCCACTGTCTGAATGAATGAAACTGATTTTTTTATGGAGAAATGTCCCACTGGGTCCTTTATTCTCCTTTCACCATCCAGTAACAAGGCAGCACACCCTCCCCCCGAAATACCAACATGAATTACTTCAATACTATAATACAGGACATGTGTAACTGTTAGGAACCACAGAAAGATGAAAACGTTTAACATGATGACTTGGTCAGAAGTTAATTGAACTGGTCCTGTCATTTCCTGCTTTCTGCCTCCCTCCCTTTTAAAATAAAGGAGTTAGATTAGTTATTTCCTCAGTCTAAAGGAACCTTCCGCTAATCTAACCCACTTTAATTCATGCAGAAAATGACCGAAGAGGGAGATTGACACTGATTGGGGTATTGCATTGTAAGGGAACGAGGCAGATGTGTGTGTGAGGGTGGGGATGTGACACCAGGTAGTACACTGCCTCCCTGGTTCCAGAGGCTGGGATGGCACTGAGGGGCTGAACGACAGTCTAAAAGGGATACCAGCCAATATAAGGTGAGGGGACAGAGGGAGCATTGAAAGTCGAATATAGGAAGTTGTGAAATCAGATGCATAACAGGAAACAGAGTAACTGTGTCATTTTAAGACAAAGACTATCCTGCGTACCTTTGAAGGAACTATGAACCTGCACTCCCTTTGTTGGATCCCTCATGTCTTACATACTAGTTAGTGGAAATAGAATATCATTCTTTACCCTTTCAAAATTGTTTCACATTTTGAACTCCTCCATAAGGTCACCTCTTAATCTCTCTGCTCCAAGGAGAACAAACCCAATCTCTTTAACTTTTCCTTGTATCTAAAATCCTTCATTCCTCATGTAAATGTCTTTTGAACTCTGCCCAGGGCTTTAACGCCCTTCCTTCACTGAGTTACCCAGAACTGAACACAATATTCCAAATGTGATCTGACCAATGCTTTGTATAGGTGACTAGTCTGATCATGTTAACTCGAAAATTAACTCAGCTGGTCCCATGGAATCCAGAGGCCCCCAGAGACAGGATGGGAGTGTCCTGGAGATGTTTCAGAGCTGACTCTGAGACAGACATGAGCTGTACAGCAGCAGATGGGAGTGGATCATTCTCTGTTCCCCACTGAACACAGGGCATAATCTGTATGAATGACTGAGATGATGGCACCCTCTGTTCCATTTGCTGATACCACCAAGTGATGTGGGACAGGAAAATGCCAAGAGGACAGAGATACGCTGGGAAGGGGGTTGGACCGGTTCAGTGAGTGAGTAAGAAAAGTCTGTATAACATCCTGGTGTGAAATGGAAGGCTGTGTTCCTTCATTTTAGTCCTGAAAGTGTTTCAGAGTATTGTTCGGGTTTTCGAAGATGATCCTAATCCTAGCCCCAGAAGCAGCAAGCAGCTTTCCTCTCTATCTATTCCAGCTGTTGGATGTGACATGTTCTCCCTCTTTCTGGAATCTCCACCAGTGGGAATCGTTGATCTTTGATCAAGCCTGTCCTGTCCCATTCATATCCTGGAGACTGAGTCTGGGGTTAAAGTAATGAGGCCTCCTCCATCGCCAGACCATGGTAACACGACGCCTGGAGGAAGAGCGCCTCATCTTCCGCCTAGGAACCCTCCAACCACAAGGGATGAATACAGATTTCTCCAGCTTCTTCATTTCCCCTCCCCCCACCTTGTCTCAGTCCCAACCCTCGAACTCAGCACCACCTTCCTAACCTACAATCTTCTTCCTGACCTCTCCGCTCCCACCCCTTCTCCGGCCTATCACCCTCACCGTAACCTCCTTCCATCTATCGCATTCCCAACGCCCCTCCCCCAAGTCCCTACTTCCTATCTTTTATCTAGCCCACTTGGCACACCCTTGTCATTCCTGAAGAAGGGCTTATGCCCGAAACGTCGATTCTCCTTCTCCTTTGATACTGCCTGACCAGCTGCGCTTTTCCAGCAACACATTTTTCAACCCTGGGATTTGACACCAACACATCAATCCCCAGTGAGTGTCTGACAGACAGGACTCCCCCAAAGAGGAAATTAAAATTTTAAATGAGAAACTCTATCCAAAGACTTGTTGTAACATCAGAGTAATACTACTTGTGGGATCTTGCTGTGTCTCAAACCACCTGCAGAGTGGCCTACATTGCAAGAAGGGTGACCAAATGTGATAATCACATAAATAAGACCCAGGTTGGCCCAATCCCTGAGTATCTGGGAGGGGATCTCTCTCTCTCTCTCTCTCTCTCTCTGTCCCCTCTCTCACACCCTCTCCAGCTTCTTTTGTTGATATTTTAAACAAATAAAACCATCCCACACACAGCAATGTGACTCGTGGGTATTTTGCAGCACAACGTGAATGTTTTATGAAAAAGGGGTAAAAGAACACAAGATGCACAGAGAGAGTGTTTGTGGGAAGGAGGGAGTGATAGAGGGATAAGATGTGTCTTTGTAGCTGAGCTGGGAAAGGGAGACAGGATGTGGGAGAGGGAGGAGAGAACAGGGCTCTCCAATATCCCACCATCGCCCAGCTCCAATCACTTCCTTCTAGAAAGTACCATCTACAAAATTAAATCCTGGGATGGAGGGGCTGATTTTTAAAAAAACAAAACAGGAGTCTCAAAGATATCCACAGTCTCTTGTTGGACAGAAAGTGGAATTGGAGCACATTCTGGAGCAGGAAGAGAGTACCCTGTGGGATCTCCCTGTGCGTCAATGACCCACAGCATTGCTGGCACAGAGACTGCTGGGAAACTGTTTATCAAAGGGAATATTGTCAAATATAAATGTTGCAATCTTTTAAAAGGTAAAGATTACCATGTACAAGGTTAAACCAGAGAAAGGGAAAAAGGTTAGAGATGGAGAAGGGGAGGGTGGAGAGAGAGAGAGCAAGCGAGTGCGTAGAGAAGAAAGAAAGTGGGAAGTGGTTTGAATTTGTCGAACAGCAGGATCTTTGTCATCCTGAAGCCAGGATTGAACCCTTAACCAGCATCAGTGAAACACACAACCTGTCTGTGGTCCCACTGCTACTTGTGGGATCTTGCTGTGTTTGAAGGGTCAGGAACAGAATGAATACACCATTGGCTCAGAGAGAGGAGACAGGATCGAGGGTAATGGGGGTTTCAGACTGGAGGGAGCTACGGGCACATACAAGTTGGGAACTGTTTTCAGTAAAAGGCAATTGATCCCAGGTCACTGCAGAGTGTAAGAATCTGATGCTATTCCCTCACTATCCTCCTCCAATCCCTGGGAAGATCTGCTCCCACACCACTTTCCACTGTTGACTGTGTTAGATATTTTGATACATTGGGGATGGACGGGGGTGATTTTAAACCTGGGATTTTAAGCTTGCCTTCAAAATGCTCTCGCGCCCCCTTTCACGTGATCTTTTCTCTCTTTGTCCCGAGGAACTTTTGTTTGGAAATCTGCAACATGAAGATCCAAAATGTTCAAGGCCAGGAAAGAACAACATCCAGAGGGGGAGCACAGGCCTGAGGTCTGAGGCCTGGTCGACAGGCTGCACCCTGTGGGGGCCCACGTGAGTTGTGTGTTTATTTACCCCGAGGTTTAATCTCTTCTGGGGGTGACACTGGGTTTTAGGGGCCTCTGGGTAACTGGTTCCTGTCAGATTGCGGCCCTGTCATTTTTCAAACAGACTTGAAGCCTGGGATTAAAGTAATTAGGTACTTGTGATTTAAGACAAATATACCAATCCCCAGAAAGTGTCTGACAGACCAGACTCCCCAAGAAGGGAATTAAAACCTTAAATGAGAAACTCTCCCCAAAGACTTGTTCTAATGTCAGAGTAATGTGGGATGTGTACAGGCCTGGGTGATCAAATGTGATAATCACATAAATAAGACCCAGGTTGGCCGGTTCAATTCAATTCTCTGAGTATCAGGGAGGGGATCTCTCTGTCTGTCCGTATGTCTCTCTCTCTCTCTCTGTCCCCTCTCTCACACCCTCTCCAGCTTCTTTTGTTGATATTTTAAACAAATAAAACCGTCCCACACACAGCAATGTGACTCGGGGGGATTTGAAGGGGGGGAGACGGAAATATTTTGCAGCACAAGGTGAATGTTTTTGAGACAAAGGGGTAAAAGAACACAAGATCCACAGAGAGAGAGAGAGTGGGGGAAGGAGGGAGGGATAGAGGGATAAGATGGAGAGTGGGGGAAGGGGGGGAAGAGAAAGGGGGGAAGGAGGGGAGGAGGAAGGGTGGAAAGCAGGGGGAAGGGGTGTAATGAGAGGTGGGAAAGGAGAGGGGGTATGAGGAGAGAGGAGGAAGGAGAGGCGATGAAAGTAGAGACGGGGTAAGGTGAGGGGAAGCAGAGGAGGGAAGGAGAGGGAGAGAAAGGGGAAAGGAGAGGGGGAAAGGAGGGGGGACAGAGAGAGGATGAAAGTAGAGACGGGGTAAGGAGAGGGGGAAGGAGAGATGGGAAGGAGAGGGGGAGGGGGGAAGGAGAGAGTGGGGGATGAGAGCGGGGGGAAGGAGAGCGGGGGTAAGGAGGGGGGGAAGAAGAGGGGGAAGGGGGCAAACGTGATTGGTGGAAAAGGGGGGAGTAGAGGGAGAAGGGGGAAGGAGAGGGGCAAGGAGACGGAGGCAGAGAGTGGAGAGGAGAGATGTCAGAAGGAGTTGGGGAAGGAGAGAGGGGAATGGAGTGGGAAGGGGGGAGGGATTGTTGGGGGGAAGGAAAGAGGGGGAAAGAGTGAGGGAAAGAGTGTGGGAAGGAGAGAGGGGAAGGGAGGAAGGAGAGGGGGTGAAGCAGTGGGGTGGAAGGAGAGTGGGAAGGGGTGATGGACAGGGAGTGAAAGAGAGGGGGAGGAGGGTTGTCAGAAGGAGATAGAGTGAAGGGGGGGTGAAAGAGAGGGCGCAACAAGGAAGAGGGTGGACAGAGGGGAGAAGCAGTGGGGGATAAAGAGAAAGTGGAAGGAAGGGGAAAGGAAAGAGTGGAGAAAGTGAGGGGGAGGAAGGGGGGAGGAGAGAGGGGGGAAGGGGAGAGGGGAGAAGGAGAGAGGGGAGAAGGAGAGAAGGGGAGAAGGAGAGAGGAGAAGGCAGGGGAAAGGAGAGAGGGGAGAAGCAGAGAGAGGTGAAGGAGAGAGGGGGAATGAGAGAGGGGAGAAGGAGAGGGGGAGAAGAAGAGGGAGAAGGAGAGAGAGGAGAAGGAGAAAGTGATGAAGGTGAGGGGGGAAGGAGAGGGGAAAGCAGAGGGGGGGAAGGAGAGGGGGAGAAGGAGACAGTGGTGATTGACAGGGTGGAAGGAGAGGGGGAAGGAGAGGTGGGGAAAGAGAGAGGGGAAGGAGAGGGGAGAAGGAAGAGGGAAGGAGAGAGGGGAGAAGAAGAGAGGGGAAGGAAAGGGGAAGGAGAGGGAGAGAAGGAGAGAGGGGAAGGAAGGGGGATGGAGAGAGGGGAGAAAGAGGTGGGGAAAGGAAGGAAGGGGGGAAGGAGTCAGGGTAGAAGGGGAGAGTGGAAGCAAGGGAGAATGAGAGAGGGGAAGGAGTGGGGGAAGGAGAGAGGGGAGAAGGAGAGTGTGGTGAAGAAGAGGGGGAAAGGAGAGGGGGAAGGAGAGTGTGGTGAAGAAGAGGGGGAAAGGAGAGGGGGAAGGAGAGAGCGGAGAAGGAGAGAGTGGTGAAGGAGAGGGGGAATAAGAGGTGGGAAAGAGAGAGAGGAGAAGGAGAGAGTGGTGAAGGAGAGGGGGAAGGAGAGAATGGTGAAGGAGAGGGGGAAGGAGAGAGGGGAGAAGGAGGTGGGGAAAGGAAGGAGGGGGAAGGAGACAGGGTAAAAGGGGAGAGTGGAAGGAAGGGGGAAGGAGAGAGTAGAAGGAGAGGGAGAAGGAGAGGGGGGAAGGAGACGGGAAAGGAGAGTGGGGTGAAGGAGAGGGGGAAGGTGGAGGGGATGGAGAGAGGGGAGAAGGAGAAAGCGGAAGGAAGGCAAAGGAGGGGAGAAGGAGAGAGGGGGGAAGGAGAGGGGGGAAGGAGAGGGGGATGGACAGAGGGGAGAAGGAGATAGGGGGGAAGATGGGGAAAGAGAGAGGGGGAAGGAAAGGGGAAGGAGAGATGGGAGGAGAGAGGGGTGAAGGAAATGTGGTAGGAAGGAGAAAGGAGAGACGAGAAGGAAGGGGGAAGGAATGGGGAAGGAGAGAGGGGAGAAGGAGAGAGAGGGGAAGGGGGAAGGAGAGAGAGGAAGAAAAGGAGAAGGAAAGGGGGTAGAAGGATAGATGGGAGAAGGAGAGAGTGGTAAATGAGACGGGGGAAGGAGAGGGTGAAGGAGTGGGGGTGGAAGGAGAGAGGGGAAGGAAGGGGGAAGGAGAGACAGGGGAAGGGGGAAGGAGAGAGAGGGGAAGGGGGAAGGAGAGAGAGGAAGAAAAGGAGAAGGAGAGAGGGGAGAAGGAGAGAAGGGGGAAGGAGAGAGTGGGGGAAGGAGAGAGGGGAAGGAAGGGAGAAGGAGAGAAGGGAGAAGGAGAGAGGCGGGAAGGAGAGAGTGGGGGAAGGAGAGAGGGGAAGGAAGGGAGAAGGAGAGAAGGGAGAAGGAGAGAGGAGGGAAGGAGACATGGGGAAGGAGAGAGAGGGGAAGGAGAGAGGGGGAAAGGAGAGAGGGGAGAAGGAGAGGGGGAGAAGAAGAGGGAGAAGGAGAGAGAGGAGAAGGAGAAAGTGATGAAGGTGAGGGGGGAAGGAGAGGGAAAAGTAGAGGGGGGAAGGAGAGGGGGGAGAAGGAGACAGTGGTGATGGACAGGGTGGAAGGAGAGGGGGAAGGAGAGGTGGGGAAAGAGAGAGGGGAAGGAGAGAGGAGAAGGAAGAGGGGAGAGAGGTGGGGAGGAAACAGGGTAAGGACAGGGGAAGGAGAGGTGGAGATGGAGAGAGGGGAAGGAAGAGGGAAGGAGAGAGGGGAGAAGGAGAGGGGGAAGGAGAGAGGGGAGAAGGAAAGGGGAAGGAAGTGGGAAGGAGTGATGGGAGAAGGAGAGAGGGGAAGGAAGGGGAAGGAGAGGTGGAGAAAGAGGGAGGGGGGAAGGAGAGAGTGGTGAAGGAAAGAGGGGAAGGAAGGGGCAAGGAGACGGGGAGAAGGAGAGGGGGGAAGGAGACGGGGAAGGTGAGAGGGAAGAAGGAGGGGGGAAGGAGACAGGGGAGAAGGGGAGAGTGGAAGGAAGGGGGAAGGAGAGAGGGGAGAAGGAGAGGGGGAAGGAGAGAGGGGAGAAGGAAAGGGGAAGGAAGTGGGAAGGAGTGATGGGAGAAGGAGAGAGGGGAAGGAAGGGGAAGGAGAGGTGGAGAAAGAGGGAGGGGGGAAGGAGAGAGTGGTGAAGGAAAGAGGGGAAGGAAGGGGCAAGGAGACAGGGAGAAGGAGAGGGGGGAAGGAGACGGGGAAGGTGAGAGGGAAGAAGGAGGGGGGAAAGGAAGGGGGAAGGAGACAGGGGAGAAGGGGAGAGTGGAAGGAAGGGGGAAGGAGAGAGGGGAGAAGGTGAGATTGGTGCAGGAGAGGGGGAAGGAGAGGGGAAGGAGGGGGGGAAGGAGAGAGCGGAGAATGAGAGAGTGGTGAAGGAGAGGGGGGAAGGAGTGAGGGGAGAAGGAGAGAGTGGAGAAGGAGAGGGAGAAGGTGAAGGGGAAGAACAGAGGGGAGAAGGAGAGAGTGGTGAAGGTGAGGGGGGCAGGAGAGGGGGAAGGAGAGAGTGGGGAAGGAGACGGGGGAAAGAGACGGGGAAGGAGAGAGGAAAGAAGGAGAGCAGTGAAGGTGAGGGGGGAAGAGAGACGGGGGAAGGAGAGAGGGGAGAGGGGAGAAGGAGAGAGTGGTGCAGGAGAGGGGGGAAGGAGAGGGGGAAGTAGGGGGGAGAATGAGACAGTGGTGAAGGAGAGGGGGGAAGGAGGGGGAGAAGGAGAGAGGGCAAGGAAGGGGGAAAGAGAGAGGGGATAAGGAGAGGGGAGAAGGAAGGGGGAAGGAGAGGGGAAGGAAGGGGAAGGAGAGAGGTGAGAAGGGGAGAGGGGCAAGGAGAGAGTGGTGAAGGAGAGAGGGGAAGGAAGGGGGAAGGAGAGAGGGGAGAAGGAGAGGGGGAAGGAAGGAACAACAAGAGACAGGAAGGAAGGGGGAAGGAGACAGGGGAGAAGGAGGTGGGGAAAGGAAGGAAGGTGGAAGGAGACAGGGGAGAAGGGTAGAGTGGTAGGAAGGAGGAAGGAGAGAGGGGAGAAGGAAAGAGCGGAGAAGGAGAGCGGGGAGAAGGAGAGAGGGGAGAAGGAGAGGGGGAAGGAGAGAGGGGAGAAGGAAAGGGGAAGGAAGTGGGAAGGAGTGATGGGAGAAGGAGAGAGGGGAAGGAAGGGGAAGGAGAGGTGGAGAAAGAGGGAGGGGGGAAGGAGAGAGTGGTGAAGGAAAGAGGGGAAGGAAGGGGCAAGGAGACAGGGAGAAGGAGAGGGGGGAAGGAGACGGGGAAGGTGAGAGGGAAGAAGGAGGGGGGAAAGGAAGGGGGAAGGAGACAGGGGAGAAGGGGAGAGTGGAAGGAAGGGGGAAGGAGAGAGGGGAGAAGGTGAGATTGGTGCAGGAGAGGGGGAAGGAGAGGGGAAGGAGGGGGGGAAGGAGAGAGCGGAGAATGAGAGAGTGGTGAAGGAGAGGGGGGAAGGAGTGAGGGGAGAAGGAGAGAGTGGAGAAGGAGAGGGAGAAGGTGAAGGGGAAGAACAGAGGGGAGAAGGAGAGAGTGGTGAAGGTGAGGGGGGCAGGAGAGGGGGAAGGAGAGAGTGGGGAAGGAGACGGGGGAAAGAGACGGGGAAGGAGAGAGGAAAGAAGGAGAGCAGTGAAGGTGAGGGGGGAAGAGAGACGGGGGAAGGAGAGAGGGGAGAGGGGAGAAGGAGAGAGTGGTGCAGGAGAGGGGGGAAGGAGAGGGGGAAGTAGGGGGGAGAATGAGACAGTGGTGAAGGAGAGGGGGGAAGGAGGGGGAGAAGGAGAGAGGGCAAGGAAGGGGGAAAGAGAGAGGGGATAAGGAGAGGGGAGAAGGAAGGGGGAAGGAGAGGGGAAGGAAGGGGAAGGAGAGAGGTGAGAAGGGGAGAGGGGCAAGGAGAGAGTGGTGAAGGAGAGAGGGGAAGGAAGGGGGAAGGAGAGAGGGGAGAAGGAGAGGGGGAAGGAAGGAACAACAAGAGACAGGAAGGAAGGGGGAAGGAGACAGGGGAGAAGGAGGTGGGGAAAGGAAGGAAGGTGGAAGGAGACAGGGGAGAAGGGTAGAGTGGTAGGAAGGAGGAAGGAGAGAGGGGAGAAGGAAAGAGCGGAGAAGGAGAGCGGGGAGAAGGAGAGAGGGGAAGGAGACAGTGGAGAAAGAGAGAGTGGGGAAGGTGAGGGGGAAGGAGAGGGGGAAGGAGAGAGTGAGGTAGGAGAGGGGGAAGGAGAGAGTGGAGAAAGAGAGAGTGGGGAAGGTGAGGGGGAAGGAGAGGGGGAAGGAGAGAGTGAGGTAGGAGAGGGGGAAGGAGAGATGGGCGAAGGAGAGAGGGGAATGAATGTGGAAAGAGAGGGGAGGAGAGGGGAGAAGGAAGGCGGAAGGAGAGAGGGGAGAAGGAGAGAGGGGGAAGGAGTGACGGGAGAAGGAGAGAGGGGGGAAGGAGAGGGGGAGAGAGACAGAGTGGTGAAGGAGAGGGGGGAAGGTGAGAGGGTAGAAGGAGAGAGGGGAGAAGGAGAGGGGGGCAAGGAGAGATTGAGGAAAGGAAATTGGGTATGAAGGAGAAAGGAGAGATGAGAAGGAAGGGGGAAGGATAGGGGGAAAGAGAGAGAGGAGAAGGAGGGGGAAAAGGAAGGGGAAAGGAGAGAGGGGAGATGGAGAGAGGGAGGAAGGGGGGAAGCAGAGAGAGGAAGAAAAGGGGAAGGAGAGAGGGGAGAAGGATAGAGTGGTGAAGGGGAGGGGGGAAGTTGAGGGCGAAAAGGAGAGAGAGCAGAAGGAGAGAGGGGGAAGGAGACAGTGGGGGAAGGAGAGAGGGGAAGGAAGGGGGACGGAGAGAGGGGAGAAGGAGAGAGTGGTGAAGGGGAGGGGGGGAAGGAGAGATGGGGAAGGAGAGAGGGGATGGAAGGGGGAAGGAGAGGTGGAGAAGGAGAGAGGGGAAGGAAGGGGGAAGGAGAGAGGGGAGAAGGAAAGAGGGGAAGGAGTGGGGAAGGAGAGTGGGAAAAAGTAGAGGGGGAAGGAAGGGAGAAGGAGAGAGGGAAGAAGGAGAGAGAAGGGGGAAGGTGAGAGGGGGGAAGGAGAGAAAAGAAGTAAGGGGGAAGGAGAGAGGCGAGAAGGAGAGAGGGGAAGGAAGAGGGGATGAGAGGGTGTAGAAGGAGAGTGGGGAGAAGGAGAGGGGGAGGAGAGGGGTAGGAGAGAGGGGAGAAAGAGAGAGTAGGAGGAAGGGGGAAGGAGAGAGGGGAAGGGAGGGTGTGGAGAGAGGGGAGAAGGAAAGGGGGATAAGGAGAAAGTGGAAGGAAGGGGAAAGGAAAGAGTGGAGAAGGAGAGAGGGGATGGAAGGGAGAGAAGAGAGGGGAAACAGAGAGAGGGGAAGGGGGTGGGAAGGAGAGAGGGGAGAAGGAGAGAAGTGGGGAAGGAGAGAGGGGAAGGCAGGGAAAGGAGAGAGGGGAAAAGCAGAGAGAGGGGTAGGAGAGAGAAGAAGGAAGGGGGAAGGAGTGAGGGGGAAGGAGAGAGGGGAGAAGGAGAGAGAGGAAAGGATAGAGGGAAGGAAGGGGGAAGGACAGAGACGAGAAGGAGAGGGGGAATGAGAGAGGGAGCGGGGGGAAGGAGAGAAGGAGAGAGGGGAAGGAAGGGGGAGAAGAGAGAGGAGAAGGGGAGGGGAAAGGAGGGGGGAAGGAGAGGGGGCGAAGGAGGGGGAAGGAGAGAAGGGAAGGGGGAAAGAGGTGGAGAAAGAGGGAGTGGGAAGGAGAGAGGGAGGAAGTAGAGGGGGAGGAGGGGGGAAGGAGAGAGGGGAAGGAAGGAGGAGGAGAGAGAGGAGAAGGAGAGGGGAAAGGAGGTGGGAAGGAGAGGGGGAGAAGGAGGGGGAAGAAGGGTGTGGGGGAAGGAGAGAAGGGAAGGGGGAAAGAGGTGGAGAAATAGAGAGGGGGAAGGAGAGAGTGGGGAAGGAGAGGGGGTAAGAGGGGGGAAGGAGAGAGTGTAGAAGGAGAGAGGGGAAGGAAGGGGAGGAGAGAGAGGAGAAGGAGAGGGGGGAAGGAGAGGGAGAATGAGAAAGGGGGAAGGAGAGGGAGAAGGAGAGAGAAGAGAAGGGGTGAGGAGGGAATGGGGGAAAAGAGAGTGGAGAAGGAGGGGGAGAAGGAAGGGGGATGGATAGGCAATGGAAGGGGGAAGGAGAGAGGGGAGAAGGAGAGAGGAGTGAAGGAGAGAGGGGAAGGAGAGAGCGGAGAAGGAGAGAGTGGTGAATGAGAGGGGGAATGAGAGAGTGGGGAAGGAGAGAGTGGTGAAGGAGAGGGGGAAGGAGAGGGGGAAGGTGAGAGGGGAAAAGGAGAAAGTGGTGAAAGTGAGGAAGGAAGGACAGGGGGAAGGAGAGAGAGGAAGGAATGGGGAAAGAGAGAGGGGAGAAGGAGAGGGGGAGGGAGAGGGAGAATGAGAGAGGGAGAACGAGGTGGAGAAGGAGAGAAGGAGAAGGGGGAAAGGACGGGGAAGGGGGGAAGGAGCGAGTGGGGAAGTAGAGAAGGGAAGGGGGAAAGAGAGAGTGGAGAAGGAGGGGGAGAAGGAAGGGAAAGGGAGAGGGAATGGAAGGGGGAAAGGAGAAAGGGGAGAAGAAGAGAGTGGTGAAGAAGAGAGGGGGCAAGGAGAGAGTGGAGAAGGAGACAGTGGTGAAGGAAAGGGGGAAGGTGAAAGGGAAGGAGAGAGGGGAGAAGGAGAGAGTGATGAAGGTAAGGGGTGAAGGAGAGGGGGAAGGAGAGAGTGGGGAAGGAGAGAGTGGAGAAGGAGAGAATGGAGAAGGAGAGGGGGGAAGGAATGGGGAAAAAGAGAGGGGAAAAGGAGAGAGTGGTGAAGGAGACGGGGGGAAGGAGAGAGGGGAAGGAATGGGGAAAGAGAGAGGGGAGAAGGAGAGGGGGAAGGAGAGAGGGGAGAAAGAGAGAGGAGAAGGAAGGGGGAAGGGGAGAGTGGAGAAGGAGAGAGGGGAAGGAAGGGTGGAGGAGAGAGGAGAAACAGAGAGAGAGGGGAAGGGAGTGGGAAGGAGAGAGTGTTGAAGTAGAGGGGGGGAAGGAGGGGGGAAGGAGGGAGTGGGGGAAGGAGGGAAGGGAAGGGGGAAAGTGAGAGTGGAGAAGAAGAGGGAGAAGGAAGGGGGAAGGAGAGTGAATGGAAGGGGGGAAGGAGAGAGAGGAGAAGGAGAGAGTGGTGAAGGAAAGGGTGGAAGGAGAGAGGGGAGAAGGAGAGTGCGGTGAAGGAGAGGGAGAAGGAGACAGGGGTGAAGGAGAGGGGGAGAAGGAGAGAATGGTGTAGGAGAGGGGGAAGGAGAGAGGGGAAGGAGAGAGGGGAGAAGGAGAGAGTGGTGAATGAGAGGGGGAATGAGAGAGGGGGAAGGAGAGAGGGGGAAGGAGAGAGGGGAGAAGGAGAGAGTGGTGAAGGAGAGGGGGAAGGTGAAGGGGAAGGAGAGAGGGGAGAAGGAGAGAGTGGTGAAGGAGAGGGGGGAAGGAGAGAAGGTAGAATGAGAGAGTCATAAAGGAGAGGGGGAAAGGAGAGTGGGGAGAAGGAGAGGGGAGGAGGAAGGGGAAAGGAGAGGGGAATGATGGGGGAAGGAGAAAGGGCTGAAGGAGAGAGTCATGAAGGAGAGTGGGGGAAAGAGAGGGGGAAGGAGAGAGGGGAGAAGAAGAGAGTGGTGAAGTAGAGGGGGTAAGGAGGGAGTGGGTGAAGGAGAGAAGGGAAAGCGGAAAGTGAGAGTGGACAAGAAGAGGGAGAAGGAAGGAGGAAGGAGAGGGAATGGAAGGGGGGAAGGAGAGAGGGGAGAAGGGGAGAGTGGTGAAGGAGAGGGGGGGAAGGAGAGGGTGAAGGAGAGAGGGGTGAAGGAGAGAGGGGAGAAGGAGAGAATGGTGAAGGAGAGGGGGAAGGTGAAGGGGAAGGAGAGAGGGGCGAAGGGGAGAGTGGTGAAGGTGAGGGGGGAAGTAGAGGAGGAAGGAGAGATTGGGGAAGGAAAGGGGAAAAGGAGAGAGTGGTGAAGGAGACGGCGGTAAGGAGAGGGGGAAGGAGAGGGGGAAGGTGAAGGGGAAGGAGAGAGGGGAGAAGGAGAGAGTGGTGAAGGTGAGGGGGGAAGGAGAGGGGGAAGGTGAGAAGGGAGAATGAGAGAGTCATGAAGGAGAGGGGGGAGGAGAGAGGGGAAGGAGAGGGGGGGAAGGAGAGAGTGGGGAAGGAGAGAGGGGAGAAGGAGAGAGTGGTGAAGGAGACGGCGGGAAGGAGAGGAGGAAGGCGAGAGGGAAGAAGGAGAGAGGGGAAGGAATGGGGAAAGAGAGAGGGAGAAAGGAGAGGGGAGACGTAATGGGGAAGGAGAGGGGAAGGAAGGGGTAAGCAGAAAGGGGAGAAGGAGAGAGTGGTGAAAGGAGGGGGGAAGGAGATGGGGGAAGGAGGAGCAAGGAAGGGGGAAGGAGAGAGGGGAAAAGGGGAGGGGAGGAGGAAGGGGAAAGGCGAGGTGAATGATGGGTGAAGGAGAAAGGGCTGAAGGAGAGAGTTGTGAAGGAGAGTGGGGGAAAGACAGGGGGAAGTAGAGAGGGGAGAAGGAGAGGGGGGAAGGAGAGGGGTAAGGAGAGTGCGGAGAAGGTGGGGAAAGGAAGGAAGGTGGAAGGAGTCAGGGGAGAAGGGAAGACTGGAAGGAAGGGGGAAGGAGAAAGGGGAGAAGGAGAGAGCGGGGGGAAGGAAAGAAGGGAAGGAAGGGGTAAGGAGAAAGGGGAGAAGGAGAGTGTGGTGAAGGAGAGAGGGGAAAGAGAGAGGGTAGGAAAGAAGGGAGAAGGAGAGAGGGTGGAAGGAGAGAAGGGGGAAGGAGAGAGGGGAAGGAAGGGGGAAGGAGAGAGGGGAGAAGGAGAGAGGGGAAGGGAGGGGGAGGAGAGAGTGGAGAAGGGGAGAGGGGAGGAGAGGGGGAAGGAGAGAGGGGAGAATGAGAGCGGGGAGAAGGAGATGGGGAAGAGGGGGGAAGGAGAGAGGGGAGAAGGATGTGGGGAATGAAAGGAAGGTGGAAGGAGACAGGGGTGGAGGGGAGAGTGGAAGGAAGGGGGAAGGAGAGAGGGGAAAGAAGGGGGAAGGAGAAAGGGGAGAACGAGAGAGGAGAAGGAGAGGAGAAGGATGGGGAAGGAGAGAGGGGAGAATGAGAGGGGGAAGGAGAGACGGGAGAAGGAGAGAGGGAAATGAAATGGGAAGGAAAGAGGGGAGAATGAGAGAGGGGGGATGGAGAGAGTGGAAAGGAGAGAGGGGAAGGAGAGTGGGAGAAGGAGAGGTGAGGAGGAGAGACTGGAGAAGGAGAGGGGGGAAGTGGGAAGGAGAGAGGGGAAGGAAAGGGGAATGAGAGATGGGAGGAGAGGGGGTAAGGAAGTGGGGAGGAGAGGTGGAGAAAGAGAGAGGGGGGGAAGGATGGGGAGGAAGGGGGGAAGGAGAGCGGGGAAGGAAAGGGGAAGGAGCGAGGGGAGAAGGAGAGAGGGGAAGGAAGGGGAGGAGAGATGGGTAAGGAGAGAGGGGAGAAGGAGAGAGTGGTGAAGGAGGGGGTGAGGGAGCGGGGAAGGAGAGACGGAGGACGGAGGAGCAAGGACTGGGGAAGGAGAGTGGGGAGAAGGATAGGGGGAGAAGGAGTGTGGCCATCAGAGGGGTTAGAAGAGGGGGAAGGGGGGAAGGAAAGAGGGGGCAGACAGGGGAAGGAGAGAGGGGAGAAGGAGACGGGGAGAAGGAGTGTGGTGAGCAGAGGGGGTAGAAGAGGGGGAAGGAGGGAAGGAAAAAGGGGGAAGACAGGGGAAGGAGAGAGGGGAGAAGGAGACAGGAGAAGGAAGGGAGAAGAAGAGAGTGGAGAAGGAGAGAGGGGAAGGAAGGGGGGAGGAGAGAGGGGAGAAGGAGAGAGGGGAAGGAAGGGCGGAGGAGAGAGGGGAGACGGAGGGGGGAGAGGAAGGGGGAAGGAGAGGGGGGAAGGAGAGGAGAGAAGGAGAAAGGGGAAGGAAAGGGGAAGGAGAAAGTGGAGTGGGGGGAAGGAATTTGGAAGGAGAGAGTGGAGATGGAGAGGAGGGAAGGAGAGGCGGGAAGGATGGGGTAGGAGAGAGGGGAGAAGAGGGAGAAAGGGGGATGGAGAGGGGGGGAAGGAAGGCGAAAAGAGAGAGAGGGAGAAGGAGAGAGGGGAGAATGAAGCGAGAAGGAGAGAGGTGGGAAGGGGGGAAGGAGTGAGGGGAGAAGGAGAAATGGGGAAAGGAGGGGGGGGAAGTAGACAGGGGGAAGAGGGAGGGGAGAAGGAGGGTGGAAGGAAGGGAAGGGGAAGAGACAGGGGAGAAGGAGAGAGGGGAGAAGGAGGGGGGAAGGAAGGGGGTAGGAGAGAGGGAGAAGGAGGGTCGGGGAAGGAGAGGGGTGAAGGAGCGGAGGAAGGAGGGAGGAGAAAAGGAGAGAGGGGAAGAGGAGAGAGGGGAGAAAGAGAGGGAAAAGGAGAGGGGGATGGATAGAGGGGGAAGGAGAGAGTGGGGAAGGAGGGAAGGAAGGAGGGGGGAAGGATAGAGGGAGAAGGAGAGAGGTGGGAAGGAGAGAGGAGAGACGGAGAGGGGAAGGATGGGGAAGGACAGAGGGAGAAGGAGGGAGGGAGAAGGAGAGGGGAAAGGAGAAGGGGAGAAGGAGAGAGGGGAGAAAGAGGGGGGAAGGAAGGGGGAAGGAGAGGGGAAAGAGAGAGGGGAGAAGGAGAGAGGGGAGAAGGTGAGTGGGAAGGAGAGAGGGAGAAGGAGAGGGGGAAGGTGAGAGGGGAAAGAAGGGAGGGGAGAAGGAGAAAGCGGGATGAAACGGGGAAGGAAAGAGGGGGGAAGGAGAGGGGGAAGGAGAGGGGAAGGATGCGTGTAGGAGAGAGGGGAAGGAAAGGGGGAAGGAGAGAGGGGAGAAGGAGAGGGGGGGAAGAAACAGAGCGTGGAAGGAAGGGGTCAGGAGATGGGGAGAAGGAGAGAGGGGAGAAGTAGAGAGGGGGAAGGAGAGAGGGGAGAACTAAGAGCGGGGAAGGAGAGAGGGGAGAAGGAAGGGGGAAGGAGAGAGGGGAGAAGGAGAGGGGGGGAAGGAGGGAGAGGAGAAGGATAGGGGGAAGGAGAGAGGGGAAAGAAGGGGGAAGGAGAAAGGGGAGATGGAGAGGAGAAGGAGAGGGGAAGGATGGGGAAGGAGAGAGGGGAGAAGGAGAGAGGGGAGAAGGAGAGGGGGGAGAAGGAGGGGGGAAGGAGGGGGGAGAAGGAGAGAGTGGTGAAGGAAGAGGGGGAGAAGGAGAGGGGGAAGGAGAGAGGGGAGAAGGAGAGACTGGTGAAGGTGAGAGGGGAAGGAGGGTGAAGGAGAGAGGGGAAGGAAAGGAGAAGGAGAGACGGGAGAAGGAGAGAGGGGAAGGAGACAGGGGAGATGGAGAGAGGAGAAGGAGAGTGGAAGGATGGGGGAAGGAGAGAGGGGAGAAGGAGAGGGGGAAGGAGAGGGCGAAGGAGGGGGAGAAGGAGACAGTGGTGAGGATAGGAGGGAAGGAGGGGGGAGAAGGAGAGGGGGAAGCAGAGAGGGGAGAAGGAGAGAGTGGTGAAGGTAAGAGGGGAAGGAGGGGGGGAGAAGAGAGGGAACAGGAGAGACTGGTGCAGGAGAGGGCGGAAGGAGAGGGGGAAGGAGAGAGGGGAAGGAAAGGGGAAGGAGAGATGGGAGAAGGAGAGAGGGGAAGGAAGTGGGGAGGAGAGGTGGAGAAAGATGGGGGGGAGGAGAGAGGGAGGAAGGAAAGGGGTTAGGACAGAGGGCAGAAGGAGATTGGGTAAGGAGAGGGAAGGAAGGGGGAAGGAGAGAGTGGAGAAGGAGGGGGGGAAGGAGGGAGAGGAGAAGGAGAGAGGGGAAAGAAGGGGGAAGGAGAAAGGGGAGATGGAGAGGAGAAGGAGAGGGGAAGGATGGGGAAGGGGAGAGGGGAGAAGGAGAGGGGGAGAAGGAGGGGGGAAGGAGGGGGGCAGAAGGAGAGAGTGGTGAAGGAGAGGGGGAGAAGGAGAGGGGGAAGGAGAGAGAGGAGAAGGAGAGACTGGTGAAGGAGAGGGCGGAAGGAGGGTGAAGGAGAGAGGGGAAGGAAAGGGGAAGAGAGATGGGAGAAGGAGAGAGGGGAAGGAAGTGGGGAGGAGAGGTGGAGAAAGATAGGGGGGAGGAGAGAGGGAGGAAGGAAAGGGGTTAG